>NW_017306507.1:1087716-1156700 GCF_000935625.1 Nanorana parkeri | reverse complement strand
CACTCAGCCATCAGGGAGAAGAAAGTGATCGGCATGCATGAATCAAGCCCGTGACACACTGCACGCAAAGCCGTGCAGAGCGAAGCAAAGCTGTCCGGAACGGAGCTTTGCGTGCAGCGTGTGAGCGCACCTTCGGCCAATCGGCTGACGTGCGAGCCGATTGGCTGATGATTATTTTTCATCTCGGCACGCTCAGCTACGTGAGCTCTCGCAAGCTGACGTGCCGAAGAGGAAACTACATGACAAACTGCTCGGGAAGGCAGCGCGCCACCGCTCCGCTCTGCTTCATGTGCAGTGTGTCAAAGCCTTCAGTGTATAGAGCATCGAAAACTCTGCTATAACGTTTGCTAAAATGTATTTAAGTGGTCTGGACATTATGTTAGAGTTCTCTATATAGAGATAACTTTTAATCCTTCATTACCTTATAAATTCAGGCAATTTAAAGGATAACAAAAGTATTATATATTGTGGCCTACCTGTCCTTATGTGTGGTGGATGCACTGGTTTTCTTTTTTTCAGGCTAAAAACATTTTCAGCAAGTACATAAAAATACCTGCTGATCTTGTCAGAAATGCCTTTTCACTTCTTGTGAACTTAACAGAAAGAGCAAACAACCTTATCTTTCTTCTCATCGGGTATAGTCACATGAATTTTAAATGTCTGTATGGTCTTTATCTTGTAGTTCCTAAGTTTAAATAAACTTTAATCACAGACCTTTCAAAAGTGCTGGCGTCTTGTGGCTTGAGACATGTTTGAAGCCCAGCCTAGGTTGCAACCATGACTTCCTTCGTATATTTAGTGGAGGAGTAACCATAACCACCCAGAGACAGAAAGTGTGTCATTCGCAGGATTACCAGGTAAAATAAATGAAAAAGAAAAGCCTGAAAAAAGGAAAACTATTGTAGGAACCTCCTCTAAGGACTGGTAAGATGCAATATATTAAACTTTTGTTTTTGGGTTTAGATGAGCTTCAACATGACTAGTAAAAAGCTTGAGTTAGAAACTTGAAGTGGGTAGAATAGAGGTAGGTTATTCACAAGAGGAAGAATCCTTCAATTCGCCTGTCCTAAACAGGGAAGACAACGCCGCTTAAGTGCTAGATACACTTTGCTAGCGAGTTTATCAACTACACAAGGTCTCTGAACAAATACACAAAAACTGTTCTGAAATGCTAAGGTTTTGTGAAAAATTAAATTGTATTTCAGTTATTTATGATCTAAGCTATTCTTTAAAGGAGAATTATGGGGTGAGTCAAATACATCATCCTCATAATTAGAGCTGATGTGTGACATTGAATCTGTAACACGTCGGCTCAATTCACGATCTTCTTCCTGCAAAAAGCAGTGACTGACAGTCACTGCTCCCTGCAGGAATCTCCCCCCCCCCCTCCATTCCTCCAGTCAGCACAGCTGGCTCTGCTTCTAGAGAGGCAGAGCGAACTGTCAATCAGGCAGCTGGGTGGATTCCTACAATATTGTCAGGATCCGTCCTTGCTGCTGCGCGGCTCTGCGCTGTCATCATGCTATTGCCCACTATATGCTGAGTTTTGGGTCACAGGAGGACATTAATATATGTCCTCCTGTGACCCTAAAGAGAACTATGGGAAAAAAAAGGTTGGGCCATACTTTGAACTTTGCAGTAATTTTTAGTTTTCTTTTTTGCCTGCTTGTGTTGGATGTTAGCGTAGTGACATAATTCACTCAAGTGACAGTGCTTGGGCCTAAAAATTGGTCACATGGGAGGAAATCACATACTACCTTATACCAAGAAGCACCAGGTTTTGTCACCACCTGCGATGAGAGGCTGGAGGGTCTGCAATGGCAAAGTGAGTATCAGTGGTGTCAGGGAAGTGCCTTGGCAAAGACACTGTCACTTTGCTCTAAATAGGAAAGGTGACAGTGTCTTTTTACTTGAGGACTGGCATGTTAAACCCCCTCAATGTTCAGGTGACTTTTCAGTTTTAGCAATGGGATTTTTTACTAAATAAAAAGGGGGGGAAAAGACAAAAAAATGATTTCTCTAATTTCCTTCATTAAAAAACATAGCAAATAAAAATGTCAGGACAGTACGAAAAGCCCCAAGGTGGTCTGATTTTTTGCCACTTTTTTTTTTTTGTAAACTTTCCATTATTGGGGGGATTAAAACATGGAGCTTGGTAATGGCACACTAGATACATTAGATGCATAGCACATACACAGAAGGAGGTGATGAAGAGGTTTATGTGCAGGTTACATGCAGAGGGAGCATGGAGACAAAGGGGTTGATGTGGGAGGCAGATATGTGGGATAGTGGAGGTAAGGAGTTAATGTACAAGTCAGATCAGAGACATAATGGAACTGATATATACTGTAGAGGGGTATTGGCTAACACTGGCGCCAATATACACTGGTGCTGGCTGCTATCAGAAACCTTCTTCCCTCTCAGGCACACAGGCATTAGTGTGTGAGAGAAAGGGAAAATCGGCTGCTGGCTGCAGCCTGTGTTTACAATGTGTGATACTGTGATTGGTCACATGATATAGAGCCCACTCTTCATTGGCTCTGTACTCTCTTTTTGTGATCTGCATTGTCCAATTGTCAGTTAACCACTTCAAGACCAGGTGTTTAGACCCCCTTCCTGGCCAGGCCATTTTTCAGTATTCAGCGCTGCGGTACTTTGACTGACGTTTATTCCGTCATGCAACGCTGTACTGAAATGAATTTTATACCATTTTTTGGGGACAGATAGTGTTAAAGGAGAACTATGAGATGAGTGATTTCCACTCACCTCATAGTTCTAGCCGACCTGTGACAATGAGACTGTCACAGGTCAGCTCAGTAGATCGGGAGGTGAGCGAACACATACCAGGTTCGCTCACCTCTCGATCCTGTCATGGCTCTCTGCCGTGACAGGCGGAGGGCTGGATACCCCTCTCCCCGCTCCAATCTACCAGCGCTGACTGGCGGAACGGACGGGGGAGGGGGCGGGTACAGCTGGCTCTGCCTCTAGCTCGCGGTATACTGAGCTTAGGGTAATGGGAGGACGCTAGTTTGTGTCCTCCCGTTACCCTAAGGAGAACTATGGGGAAAAACACTGACCCCATAGTTCTCCTTTAAAGGCGATGCTTTCAACTATTGAGACCATTTCTGTCATTCTGCTTTCTCCTTCTATCAGCATGCAATGCAGCACATCTAACTGGTACATCCCTTCCCCTTTGTGAACTTTGCTGTATAAGGACTGCAGCCTGATAGCTGGTTTAAATTCAGGTGCTTAACAATGCTTGCATTAAAAAAAACAGTTAATGATGTGTTAATAAATACAGAGCTGTATTAATGTGTGTCTTTTATATCAGCCTGGACTTAGCTTTATTCTAATCTTGCACAAACCCTGATTACCTTTAAAACAGAAGAAGGAATGTCAGCAGGAATGTCAGCTCCATGAGTCTTTACTGGCATCCATGAACTTGTTGATGTGCTTTCTATCTGCTTGCTGAAAGCAGCCAACTCTGAGTGGCCCTTTGAATCAGGGGAGTCAACATCATTATGATCTGTCAGCTTAGTATCGTCAGGCTGGCCAAGATTTAAGTTGTAAAAGTCCATGGTAGGCAACTTAAACTCTAAAACTGGTGTTGAGGTAGCCCACAGCTCATTTGGTGGAGGTGGTTTGTGAAAGGGTAACCTTTCAGTACAGACATCATTAGAAGAGTGAAATGAGTCTTCTTCTTTAGATACAGCCTATAAAAATAACTTACATTAGCGGTAGAAGAATAGGTAGTATGCTAACTGTGCAACTTTCACCTCCCCCACTGGATAGGATTCTGGTAATAGATATTCCCCTTTTAATCTTTTTGTTACATGGCACCGCCTCCAAAATTACCCACAGATATTAAAGGTGGTTTAGACATGAACATTCTGATCTCACATCGTGAAAAAAATCTTACCATGAACTTGAGTTGGGTTTCCTGAGCATGCATGGTTATGACTATGGATGATGCACAATGGGAGGATGTTGCCAGCTATAGCATTTCTAATTGGAGAAAAAAGCTACAGCTTGAAAACCCACATAGTCATTCACTATTTCCCAAAAGATTGGTCTAAGGGGAATGTCTGTGAAAGTCTCCTGGTGCCCAAAGACTAAGTTATCATTAGATTGGATTGAAAACTGGGCAGATTTAGAAAGGATAATGTTATGCCAATAGTTACTTTAAAGTGCACGTATACTCAAGTTTAACTTAAAACCAGGCTATCGGTCATGCAGGATTAAATAGGCATCAATAGAAGGAGTGAATGACTTTTATGGAGAAAGTGATGATTCAGGCTGCCACCAGTGCTGGCTACATGACTTAAAGACTAGGCTTAAAGTTATATTTTGAATGCTGAAACAAAGAGTTACCAGTATGATGCTTGATCTTTTCCTTCAGAAGAGATCTTATGGTTATGAAAGAAGCACTGAAGGGATCCCGGAACAGCATTTTCTTCATACACATTTAAAAGAGAACTATGGGGTAGTGTTTTTCCAGATAGTTCTCCTTGGGGTCATATACTAGCCTCCTCCCGTGACCTAAAGCTCAGTATATAGCGTGCTATTGCCCGCGATATAATTAGAGTGCCGCAGCCAGAGATTACTGTCTGGATCCACCCAGCTGCGTGAGTGACAGCTGGCTATGCCTAACTAGGCAGAGCCAGCTGTGCCCGCCCCCTCTGGTGAGTTGTGGCTGACTGTCACCGCTCTCTGCAGGGAGATGATCGGAAAGTGAGTGAACAACGGTATGTGTTCGCTCACTTGCTGATCAATATAGCCAACCTGTGACAGCTTCTTTGTCACAGGTTGGCTCTAATAATGATGATGAGTGGAAATCACTCACCTCATAGTTCTAATTTAAGCTCTTTTATAATGCTTTTTTTCCCACCAATGCAATAAGACTATTAACAAAGCCATACGGGAATATTTGAGTATAGGTCCCAGATAATAGTCAAATAGCTATCATGACTGAAAAATTAACCTTGATGGCACACATCTCCTTAGCAACGTTTCGGGACCGTGCGACCCCTTCCTCCTCTGTTTGCCTGAGGAAGGGGCCGCACGGTCCCGAAACGTTGCTAAGGAGATGTGTGTCATCACAGTGAATAAACAGCATTGACTTTAATACTTATGGAGTGCAAGTGACTACTTTCATCTATCTACATTTTGCGGAGGCATCCGTTGTCACCACCTCACCCACCCAGTTGAATTTGGGCTTTGTCCGATCAGGAGTGCGATGGGACATGAGGATTAAGTGAAAAATTAACCTCACTGCACCAATTGGCACTTATCCGATAAGGTGAGATATCATTGTGATACCACTGTGAACTACAGAGTCTTAAGGTGCCCATACACCTTACAATTATCTGCAGATTTTCTGTGGTCAGATGGAAAAAGTGCAACAGATTGGCCCAGGTGGAGATTACTCCATCCACACAGTTAAGTGTAGATGGAGGAATCTGTTGCACCTTTTCCATCTGACCACAGAAAATCTGCAGATAATTGTAAGGTGTATGGCCAGCTTTACACAGGATGTAGAATTGATAAAAGTTTCTAACTGAAACACAAATCAAGTTTTGTAGTGTTAATTACACTGGCAAACTATAACTTATATTACCATATATCAGAGACTTCCTGATAAACAAACTGCTACAGATCATATGCAGCAGTCTTCCCGTATGGCAGCAAGGACCATATGCATATGCATACACTTCTACTTCAACGTATCAGTTGATCGTCAGTCCCTTATGAGGCTCACTTAGAAAATACAATGTAAAACCTTTTTGTAGTCATAGACACAAGTATCCACTTCAGATTAAGCTCCAAATGGAAAGTTTTCCAGTCCACTCTGAAAAAAATATGTTTTTTGGCTCCTGTCACTTTAATTCAGCAACAGAAGTACCTCTACACAAGGTTTGCCCTTGCAGGGTTTCTCAGCATCACACAGATACAAAGTGAGTATTGATTCTCCTAGTTATTTGGTCTTCCTAGACCCTCAGCCTGAATTAGTAAAGACTGGACTGAACTTACGTTCAAACATTGGCCTGGATAGAGTGCCTGTCTGTAAGGCCTGGACTCACACTGGACTCACCGGACAGGCCTGGACTCACACTCCTTGTGTATCTGTCTACACACATGCTGCTCCTGCAGCAAACTGTCTCTTGAAGAGGAAGCACTAAAACAGGGATACTCTCATTTGAGGACAACACCCACCTGTCTCCAATGAGTCTTACACCTGATCAAGGAACCTTTTGCTGCTGAACCAGTCACTATTTGCATCTTTACACATTGACAGACCATCCATCTGTCACAACAGCTAACATTTCTATTTACAATGCAATAAAAATTACTCAAATCAATTAGATTATACTCTTCACATCCAAGAAATGATAATAATTCCACCAAAAGGTGTATGGTATTACATAATAAGTAGCCAACACTTTTGAAAACACTGTTTAGGAAAAAAAAAATAGTCAAATGCAGTATCATGCAATCAGAACCTATTACCTGCAAAGAACAATCAGATAAACCACTAAGGAGATCTTCATTACAGGGGCTACCATGCAAGGCTATCAAAGAAGCCTGGAGTAAGCTGTCATTATTGTGAGCAAAGCGGGATTCCGTACTGCATTCTCCTGTTAAGTCAGCATCAGTAGTCTCAACCTATGAAGGCAATTCAGTAAAAGACAACATTTTTAAGACAGGGTTCTAGCAAAAGCTGTTAGAGTGTGACACAAACAAAACACCATTATTATACATAAAATAAAAAGAGGCATGCGAGGGTAGAAATACTGGGGATGCCATTGTTGACTTGTTTTTCAGGATTGTCAGATCCTTGCTTTAATAACCTGTGAGTCAATGAGTAGGAAAAAGTTTGCAGAAAAAGAGTTCACTAATTGCATGCTTGCTCCAGGTCTGTGTTCGCTAGGTACTGAATCACGTCTTAAAGCCACACTCCAGTCAGAAAGATAATTTACACATGGCACTAGATATGTAAATTATCATTAAAACGCTGTGTGTTATGTGAACAGGGTGGCTGCAAAGTAGAAAAATCTTACCTTGCAGCACCCCGTCCCCCAAGCAGAATGCTTGGCTTCCAAGCACTGAGAGAGAGGGACAGATATGATCCAAGCTGTACAGCGCTCCAGTCACATCACCCGCCCTTCTTCACTAACCCCCTTTCACAAAATGTCTTGTATTTTTTTAATGAATACAAGACATACTGTGGTTGGAGGAGGAGAGATAATGTCACCCCCCCCCTCCTCCAATGACAGAATGTCTTGTATTCTTTAAAAAAATATAAAACATTTTGTGAATGGAGGATAGTGAAGAGGGGGTGGGTGATGCAGCTTCGGATGCATTGCTCCCTCTATTCAGTGCAATACAAATGGATGTCCTGTGTGGGGGACGGCAACTGCAAGGTACGATTTTTCTACTTTGCAGCCACTCTCTGCACATAACACCCAGCTTTCTAAAGATAATTTACACATCCAGCGCATGTGTAGATGATAATTCTGCCCAGAGTGCGACTTTAAGGACAACACCAGAATATGACCCAGTAAATACAAATCCACAATGGCAGTTTGCATATTTTTACTCTCACATGCTCACTTTTCGCACTTTGTACAGTACTATGTTGATGAACAAATAAGCATTACTGCTATATCCAAAAAACTAGGTATTAGGATAATTTATTCCTAACAATAGGAAGTCATACAAGCTGGGTATAATCATTAAGCCATGCAAATGATTAGTGGAGACATAGAATTAGATCAATGCAATGTCACTAAAACTGAGCTTTTCACAACATTTTTCTTCAGAAAGTTGCTGGCACTAACCATAGCTAGTTCAGCATGGAAAAGAGGAGCATCATTGGGCCCTTCCTCATCATATGAATGTGCAGAGTAGAAAAGAGAGTCGTCCTTAGCAGAGATATACCCTTCTTCTGGTGACAGCTGCAGAAACAAGGAGCCCCATTTGGACTTGGTTAAACATCAGTATAGAAAGGAAGTGCATGCAAGTGGAAAGTTGAGCAAATATTCAAAAGCAGCTGTGAATATTAAACACCCTTTAAACAGACCATTTAGGCACTTACATGGTTTACTTATGTTTCCTGAAAGATAAATCATAGCTATTAGGGATGCACCGATACCAAGTACCATACTTGGTACAAGTACAGATACTTTTCGAGCTCCAGACTAGAGAAAAACTCAAAAGTTAGGAGGCAGCTGTCATTTGTAAGGAGCACACAAAGCTCCTGGGATTTGTACTCTATTTTAATGTACGATTTTTTAATGTATGATTTTGTTTTTATAAATATAAATAAAGAGATGCACCGATACCATTTTTGCAAGTACAAGTACTGGTACTTGCCCAAGTACTTATAAGTACAAGTACTGATACATTTTTGTTTATTGTCATGTGACAGTTTTTCTAAAACAATATCGACTAATGATTTCAGGACAGTGGTGGAGTGCCAGAATCAGTTTCCAGCTGCAACCACTGCAACCATGGTAGTTCTCATAAAAATGCCAAGTATCGGCACTGGTATCTGAAAAGTGTCGGTGCATCCCTAGTAGCTATACAAACTACTATATGGTACTGACAGAACAGATTAAAAAAAAGAGAATCTGTTCTGATAATAATATGGGAACTGTCAGTGCTGACTTGTTTTTGAAGGTACAAATGCTGGGGTTGTCACTTTCATTCTTGCTTCACTACTTACTAAGTGACTGGCCTGAAACAAGTGTCCAGTCAGGCATCCTAACACTTCAGTAACAGCAAACTTGTTCTAAGTTGTTGATTCACTGCGTCATGAAATGAGAATAACAACCCCAAAGCTTGCACCTTCAAAAACAAGTCAGCATTAGCAGATCACATTTTTCTATCTCAATGGGTTACCTTCAAAGAGGTTCTAAAAAGAGCGTTAGGCCATTACCCCCTACAAATGGGGTTAAGCCATTCATTTATTTATAGGTAAGTGAGACCCCTATTATGGCAATTTAAGCAGGCAAATGCAGCTAGAAACTCCACTAAAATGATGTTTTTGCTCTCCAGAAAAGAGATATATGGGCTTGTTCACACCATAAACAGTGCGTTCCAGAGCGGTCAGCTGCTGGAAAGCACTGTATCACATCCCGGCTGGCTTCCTGTGTTCAGGAGCAAGAGGGGGCATGGCGGTGCATTGAAGTCTGCTGCAAGCACTATTTTTGCATTGTTTTGCCACGCGTTCTGGTGCAGGCAATCGCACTGCAGGCAGGGGGGCGTGGCTTCGGTGCCATTGACTTCAATTAAAAAAAACAAACATTATTTTAAGAATATTAAAGAGCTATGTATAACAATATAAAAATATTCTTACAGGCAAAGGTTTTGCAACTCCAATGTGAACTTTTCCAGCTGGTGCACCTTTAAGTGCCTGAACAGCCTCTTCTAAACTGGCATGCTCCAAGTTCATCTCATTGACAAACATCAAGCGGTCACCAGGCAAAAGTTGACCGTCGTCTTCTGCAACTCCTCCAGGGACCAAGGAGCGAATTACTATGACGGTGCTTGCTGGATCAATAGGATCCTAAAGAAACACATTCAAATAAGGATTGATTAAACCTACTTAGTAGGTGATGAAGACAAACAAGAAATACACACAATACAGGAAAATTAACTCAACACTTAAAATTAGAATGTTTTTCTTGGAAATGCCCTGCTAAATGGCTCACTGTCAAGTAAATGCCTACTGGGTTTTATAGGGAGCACACAGACGTCACTGATTTCTATGGAAAATGCTGCTTAAGCTTTCTGGATTTCTTTAGCACAGTAAGGGAAGTACTAGTAAGCATGGAATATGGCAAGAATATTGCTTTACTGGAGCCTTGTATACAAGTAAGGAAACTGTAGGCAAGGCTCCCGGGGAAACATATGCAAACAGGCCAATCTCAAGGAATAAATAACTTCTGGGCCATGCTGTCTTCTCTATAAGCTTCCATTTACCCAGGCAACAATGGCATCCAAATTAACAAAGAAATTATTATCAAAACTAAGTATCTTTTTTAGAAGCCAGCAGGAAAACAAAAAATTATACCAAACTGAATATCCAGCTAATCTAATTCAGTAGCCTACACACATACTGTTTTTTTTAAGGAACCTGAATGTGCTTCAATTTATAAAATCAGACAAGGCTCAAAAAGATACGCCAGCTATAATTTCAAGGACACAATGGAAACCAGGGATTTTTTCCAACCCAGCTTAGTATTCCAGTAACAATTAAAGAAACACCATGAACCATGGATGTCTTTCTTTAATAAAAGTGGTTTAGAAAATACAAGCAATTTTAATCACAAAAGCAACTGTTCTTTTTAAACATACATAGCACTGGCTGGGCAGACAAGGACTGCCTTTACAGCATTAACTCCACATCTACACAGTGCAGCCTATGCTCAGTGTTTACAGTCTACCTGTGCTGCTTCCTTCTCACACACCTGGCTGCTTTCTCAGAATGCTGACAAGTGGACAGGGTCTGCACAGGTGGCCTCGAGTAGACAGTGACCAACCTTTAAACTGCCCATACACCTTACAATTATCTGCAGATTTTCTGTCAGATGGAAAAAGTGCAACAGATTGGCCCAGGTGGAGATTACTCCATCCACACAGTTAAGTGTAGATGGAGGAATCTGTTGCACCTTTTCTATCTGACCACAGAAAATCTGCAGATAATTGTAAGGCGTATGGCCAGCTTTAGGAAGATTATGTCTCTTAAGGTGCCCATACACCTTACGACCATCGCAAGACTTTTGTCTTGCGTTGGTCGTATGCTTCTTGAAAGCCCGTACGATCTGCCCACCTTGGACGGGCAGATCGTACTTGCGATCATCGAAAAGCCCGCCCCGCTGAGGGGCGGGCTTCCGATGACGGCAATGCAGAACGGGCAGTGTGCGCGTGCGCACACCGGCCCGTTCCGCAGCTATCGGGCGAGCAGGCTAGAAACCCGCCGAGAATCGTACGATTCTCAGCGGGTTTTCGAGCATGTTGGCTCGACAAAAGACGTGCGACCGTACAGTAGAAACGGTCGCACGTCTTAGTTCACACTGCTCGATTCTCGTACGATCGCGGGATTTCGCCCGATTCTCGTACGAGAATCGAGCAGTGTATGGGCACCTTAAGCCCACAACTTGTAACCACATTGGATGGAGAAGACAGGAAGAAAACCTAGTACTTAGACTGTGATGCGTAGGGATGCACCTTGAGGAGTAAAATGTTATGGAATTAATGCTCTAAAGGCATCATACGGCTGCTTGATTAAGGTCAGGTATAAAATGCAGGCACCAATAAATTATTCGTACATACCTGCAGCAACCTATAAACGGTTAGAATATCAAATGAACAAAATCGATTTCGGAACATTCGTTCAACTTTCTCATCACTGATGTGGAGAAATCGATGAAAAATCTCGATCGCAGTGATGAAAAAATTCAATGGAGCAGGTTGGACATTTTTTCTCAATCGAAAAATAAATTCTAACAGTGAATGTGGTTTTTGTTCAGAAAACTCCATTCATTCCAAAATCAAATGTTAAACAAAAACGAAAATCGCCAAGCCTCTGATGGTATTATCAAATGTTCCAACAATCGTCCGAAAATCTACCCGTGTGTACCCTACTTAACTTTTGGGGTTCTCTCTAGTTGTCAATGGAGCTGGCTCCTAAAAAAAAGAAAATCTTCCAACTCTTGAATTGGACACACTGGCTCTTGAATTTCATATTCATTTGTCTACCTCTGGTTGAAATCAATATATTACAATGTCCAAATATAGTTTACTTTGTAGAACTTCTTTCAAATAATATTTGATAGCCATTATCTCCTGGTATAAACTTCAATTTGTAAATACCTTTTCAGGCTAAATCAATGTAACAGTTTGAGGTCTATAATGCAACATAGAAAAACAAAACATACCTGGTAATCTAAAATACTGAAACCAAGGCCAAGGCTTCCCTTTTCCAGTTCAATGGTTTGAATATCATTCTCCCACATTGCCAGTGGTGAACCTTGTGTATCCTCAATGCTTGGACTATCATCACCTGCTTCCATGTTCAAGTCATCAGTCTCAGAGGAGCCAATAGCGCCAAAGTCAATGTGATGCTAAAATCAGAAAGTGTTTTGTTTTTTTTCACTTGTTGAGTACGCATGGCATCAAATAACAATAATACAGACAAGAACATCTACCATCAGGTTATTTCTGATTCTGAAACTACATTAATCAAAAATCACTTTGGATTTACATTATTATAATCTTACAAGGAATTTTCATACACAAGAGCTTTGTGTGGGCATGCAATTTGTTTGCACTGAGACTTCTTTGTCATATTCTCCCATATTTGAATATGGGTAGCGAATGAGAAAGTAACAATTTAAAACTAATATGTTTAATGATATAAAAATTGGATTCAATAATATAGTTCCAAAATGTCTTCATGTCCCAGCAATTTGTTTCATCTTCTACCTTTATGTAGCAATAAAAAGCTTTTATTACATGATGTCCTCCTCTAAAATTCTTGCAGGGGCAGCTGCAGGTAGAAGGGATCAGCAGGCTGGCCTAGGTCACTTCCTACTGATGTATGCATGAACCTCACAGGGCTACGGGCAGGATCAAAAGGTATTTTTCGGCACTTAAATGAGTCAATGGAGACTACATAATAATGACCCACATGGATTTTAACCTATACAGAGGCAGTCAGAACAAAGGCTAGGATTTCACAATAGAAAGCCCAGAATGATCTACAATCTTGGAAGCTTCTCCAGAATAAACTTGGAATAAGTTTTACAGGGCAATTATTAATTTTCCACATTCAAGACAAACCCACTTCCTGCTCCTCCCCACATAAACATGCATGCTGTGGCAATCCATGCGTGCATGTCTAAAGGGAAATCTTTCATAAAAAGCCTTTAAGCTGTAACATGCCATACATTGCAATATGGAAAAAGAGGCACCTGACAGGAACCAATCACTTTTTAGTTCATTTTTAATTGGTAAGTAGGGTTCATCACACTTTACACATAATCAATATTTTTTGGTTTATTGGTAAACTTGAATATCTATGTCAATTACAATTAACAAATCCATAATAAACAGCACAGATGCAGCCAAACTTAACACACAAGGCGACTACAAAAATTATATTTTATTACCTGTGATTCAGTACTAGTACTGGGAAGTTCAGGCATATCATCTTGCATTTTCCAGAGGTCTGATAAATGATTACTGGAGAAACTGTCATCCTGTAAAACACAGTAAAAACTAAACTAAGATCCACATGCCATACACCTAAAGTCCTTTTGGCTGGGGAGCCACATTTGAAAAGTGCTAATTTCTTCTACACCTTGTTGCTTTTCTTCTACACAGAGCATACTTAGCCTTTCCCCCGTTCCTTGTCCTTGCAGCATCTCACAGAGATAGTTGTACCCGTGTGAGGACTACAGCACTATAAGAGCAGCAAGTTTTGGGTTCAGCTGTCAAATGGCAAAACCCAAGTTGCCAGGAGAAGCTCTAACAAGGATAGCATATTCTATCACTCTTGGCATAAACGCCTGAATCCCACCTAGCTACTAGACCGGTCCCCTCTTCTCCCCCGGTATAAGCCCCGCTAATGCCATCATGTCTATGCAAGGTCCATTCACTTGTATTAGACGTAAGGAAGCCAAGGGACATTTCACAGCCGGAGCGGAAGAGAGGTGAGTGGTCACTGCAGCAGGACTGAGGATAAAGTGAGTGTATCATCTTTACTCCGTTTCCTAGACCAAAACTAACAGTGGGTGTAGCCCCACTGCAAGGGTCAACTTTTGGAAATCCAACAACTGCAAAATTAGTGCAATCCATTAGCCCTACCAATTCCAGTTCATACTTTCAGGCCCTGCATCAGGTTTAGTTTTACTAGTTCGATGTGGCCCTGACAAATGATTAGCAAGGCTGGCCATCCAGTTGGACGGGGAGGCGGGTGCCACTATACGCTCCAGAACCATTCATATTACTTGAAAGCAGGAGATCTGCAGGGAAGGACCTATATTGGTTGTTTGAGACGGAATGGGGGATTAGTACCATGATATTTGGGTTGAATTAGCCACCCTGATCAGTGACGAGCATGACAAATCTTCATATATGTGCAGTACATTTCTCCCCCACTGATCTCATGTAACATGAGGTGAAGTTCAGCCAGGTGGAAATTTAATGGATTCTGATTTGGTCTGCCCAGAGAGCCCCCACTTGGGTATCTCACTGCATGCTACTCGTTCATCCCTGCTCTCTGATGTGGGTGTCCCGGACACTGTTGGTTGTCCACAGACTGTTAAGGCTCCTGAAGAAGCATAACTGCGAAACGCATTGAGCCTTTATGTCATATAAACAAGCAAATGTAAAGGATTGTATCATTCTTTGATATTTTAAGTATCTGCAACATATGGAATCCATTTCATGTGACATTATTTGGTACTCAATAGGGTGGGCAGACACACTATTGTTTTAAAAACAATGTTTTAATATGCACAAGTAAAAGATTATTTTATTTAGACGCGGGTTTGTACAATTATTGGCACCCAGAACGCCCCATTTTTTGGTATATGTTGTTGTATTGATCTTGCAGGGGTGTGGTGCTGCAAACTTTTCTTTTCACCCCCTTTATGCAAAAATATTTTTTTCAGGAAATGATTAGCAAGGCCTAACACTCAGCAACCACTTCACGTGACATAAGAGTAGAATGTTACAAACATTACACCCAATCTAACTGTTCTGGTATGAATGCAGTGCTGTTCTCCCTGAATTGCAACAGTACCCCTAATATATAAAAAAAGCAACTACTTTAAATACACCGCCCCCTGCTACGAAGGAGTAAACTCTGTAGCCCTAAAGAAAACCTTCATATGGAAGGTCTATGACTATTTGGAACTGGCAACTGGAAAACATGCTGGTAGGCTGGCTCTGTCTTGGCTCAAAATTGTATGAGTCACTGACATGGAACCAGCAAGCAGCCAGGGAAACTAGAGAAAGGTTACAATCTGTGAGCTGCATACTTGTTCCAAGTCAGTTTCTCAGGAAGCAACAGTCAGGCACTTAGAATTTTTAGACGGAGAGATCAAAATGGCTGTCTACAGCACCAGCAACTAAAACAAACATACTGGGCCTCCGCAGCCTGTCTCCTGAAAGTGGTGCTGCTTCTGGGCCTTCTGCAACATCCATGCTTGTCCGAGAACTAGTACCGTTTCCAATGACCAAGCAATGGCAGGTTCCAGTAATGCATGAAAGCTGTGGGTGTGACAAATAACAGTTGCCCTGACAGGCACCCTTTAATATGATTGCTAAACACATCAGTATTATGTGTTTTTATCTTGCAGCTGAAACTTCTCAATTTTTTTAATCTGAAAAATACACCTTTAAATAATTAATTGCTGACATTATTTAATACAACCAAATACAAAAAGATCTCTAATAAGAATAACAAAAAACAGCAAACAAACGGCATATCAGCCTATGAACATGCAGTACTATAGTTTCTGGATGTGAGCTGCAGCACTACTGTACATAAAATGATTTTTACAAATCCCTTAATTAATGCACCATGCAGAAGAGTGCAGTAACTCCCAAGTCAATTAAAGCTGATATGTGCTCCACTGCTGGTACTTTCACTGACTAGAACAACTTATTAGATGAGATTTCAATTAATAACAGACATGTTAAGTGTTGAAAGAAATGTAATAAATACCTTTTCAACCAGATGGATGTCATTCTCTGAAATGCACTGCTCATCATCATTACAGGGGCTAGTAAGCTGCTGGACTGGTCGGCAGCACACCATAGTTACACCAATTGGCAGCTCCTTCAAGATGTTTACCACATCTTTATGACTCTGACCGAGCAGGGAGATCTCATTCACCTTAAAGAAGTGGCAAAGACCACCTTACATTAGTAATACAAAGTAGACAAAAGATGTGAGATTAAAACATTCTTCCAATTTAACCCAAAACTGCCGCTTTAGACCCAAAGATAGATCAATACCCTCAAAGTCTAATATGAGACCTCATCTAACTAACACCACCATATTAACATTGAATAACCACAGCCACAATTTTAAGTCCCCCTGTAAAACAAACAAAACAAAATCAAGAATCCTAAAGTAATGTTTAGGCAAATTACGTTATCTGTTTATTTACCAACTAATTACAGGCATTACAGATCCCTGGAATCAAATTTTCTTCCATGTTAAATGAAATCTATGCTTCAGATCATTTTATGTAGTAAACTGGGAGGAAGCGGATAAGCAGGACATTTGTTTTGAAAGCAACAGAGAGGGACTCTTGTCCTTTCCCTGTGTACGCTGCTTGACGAGACTAAATCTGGCCACACAATACAATCTCTTTTTTTGCAGCCATGCATTTTTTGTTGAAACAAACATTTCAATAAAAATGCAGTGAGATCGGCCTTTGCTATAAAGTAGTTAATGGTAAATGTACAGTATATTGCACAGATGTGACCACATTCGTTTGCCCTTTCTGCTCAAACTGCATGCCATTAGGGCTGCAACTAACGATTATTTTCATAATTGATTAGTTGGCCGATAATTTTTTTCTATTAATGGAATAAAAATAAATAAATACCATCCTTTATTTAAAATAAAATGCACAAATGGAGTGTTACAAACAAAGTTTACTGTACAATAAAACGGCATGCACAATTTTTTGCAAATGCACTGGAACGCACGGTAATGCAGTGGGTAATCGCACAAAGGGTGGGACTTGTGTTAGACCTTTTAATTAGTTACATTGTTTTAAAATATTGTGCATTAAAAGCTCCAAGGCAACATATAAAAAAAAATGGAATGCACAGTCACAGACTGACAGCGCTGGGTGCCGCTGCAGCAGTCTGTGTCCCCTCTAATTCCCGCTAAATCGATTAGTTGTTGCAGCCCTACATGCCATGGAAAGCTATTACTGCAAAATAAAAAAGGGTCATATAGCAGGATAATACCGTAGGTATGAACTCATTTCAAAGTACTACTACTTGGTATACACAATTAGTTGTTTGTAACAATTTGTATAAGTATATTTGTAACGTATTGTACAGTGTTAGCCATCCATTATTGCAGGATATTTGGGGTTTGGTGTTTTCCAGGAACTGACATACCAAAATGATCGTGGATCGCTGTATATTTACTTTTATTAAATATATAATTCTTTTTTTACTTTACTGTTGGGGGCTCGGGGGAAATATTGGGGGTCCGAACAGACCCCTTTTAAAATAGAAAAAGGGATTGAGAATAGAGTCCTCAATCTCTTTTTCTGCATCCCCTGTTATAAATGGGGATGCATACTCCATGTGTTCCTGTCCATTTACAACTTGTGGACATAGTAGGTTTACCATGTCCACAATCATGAATGAACAGGAAGTGATGTATATAACTTCCCATTCATTCATAATTGGGGACACAGTAAACATATACAGGAGGCTGAGCAGGATGGTGCGGAAGGGGAGCGCAGCATCCTGTGACAGATCAGGAAAGCTGCGGTGTGGGGACGGAGACAGCTGTCAACTGTCCCACACCGCCGCTCTCCTGGTCTGTCACAGGAGGCTGAGCGGTGCGGGAGAAGAGAAACCGGCCACTCCCAGCGCTCTCCTCCCCTGCACAGCTCGGCCTCCTGTGACAATTTCTCTCCTCCCCATTGGGACACAGAGCAGTGCCCAGCGGGCAGGAAAGGAAGCAGGGATGCACCGCTATTTCGGCCTAAAGATAGCACTTTCAGCATTTTGCCAAAAGTGCCATTTTTGGCCGATATGTTTCGGCAACCGAAATTTCAGTGCATCCCTAGTTAATCGGGTACTTGAATGTTTTTTTTTGCTTTGCTTTTTTTTTTAAAAAGATTTAACTCCTGAGTTTAGTGTCACTTTAAGTAAGCTAATAGAGCATTGCTTAGATTCCAAACTTTTATAATTAACCTAGACCTTACTTCTAGCAGTTCATCCCCGCTGTAAAGTTTTTCGCTGCGACCAACTGGTCCTTCGGGTAATATAGATCTCAGGAAATGATGGCCTTCAGAAACTTCCAGACTGATCCCTAATCCACTGCTTTCACTAAACTTGCTGACCTGTGCAACCTGAAAAAAAGAAACAAATACAGAGGATTATCAAACTTTTCAGGTATCATCACAAGCTGGATTAACTAGATAGAATATTTGTAGGGGTTTATGTTTCCATGACAACCTTATAGGTTGTGCTGTGTTTTGAGAACACGTCTTAACACATTCCAACTGTCATCCCTGGAATGAACAGATAACAGAAGAAGAAAATATATCAGAAGTGAAAAAATTACGTTGAAATAATATTATATTCCATATTTTTGCTAATATACCTACAAACCGCATAACTACACATACATGTTTTGTGTCACCCCTTAAGGGAGTCTCTGCGGATTGTGGCCAGAGGGCATTGCAGTACACATGCATATGACCAAGCCAATGCTAGGGGAAGGAGAACAAGTGTTCTGCATACCACAGGCTGACAACAAATCACATAACCTAATAAGATAAGATAATACAGCCTCTATGTGCAATAGAAACACAGAGCAATCGATGTTTCCTGCCATACCACATGAATTCCTAAATAAAAAAATAGTAGCCCTGTCTAGGTAGGTTGTGATGCCCATATACACTCCATGGTCTTATATTTAATTTATCTGGAGTGTACTCTAACTAGGGAAAAGTGATGTAAGACCTTCCGTAAATATTTTTCGCCCTTCTTTCCAGATTTTAGAAACCTCTTTTCACCCGATTCCCAGAAAAAACAATGCCACCCCTATCACCACATGAGCAGTCTCCTAACAATGTGGTTAAAATATAAACACAATGAAGTAGATAGTAGGGCACGGCTGGACATAGTTTGATACATGGACGTGTTTGAAGAATAAACTTTTTACAATCTTTATTAATGAATGTAACACTTTTTCATGATTTCCACTATATGTGCTCCACCCTTTGCAGCATTATCACTACTCTAGAGAAGTGTAGAACTTCTCTGTAAACTACTAGAACGCCTTATCTACAACCGCCTGAGTTGCCACCTCGCTAATAACCACCTTTTGGACCCCTTTCAGTCCGGCTTTCGCCCCAAACACTTGACTGAAACCGCCCTCCTAAAACTCACCAATGACCTAATAACCGCTAAAACAATGGCCACTATTCCTTACTCTTGCTATTAGACCTCTCTGCTGCTTTTGACACTGAACTCCACTCGCTTGGCCTATAAGACTCTGCTCTCTCATGGTTCTCCTCCTACCTATCTATGCGCTCCTTTAGTGTCACTTACAATTCTAACTCCTCCCCTCCTCTTCCTCTTTCTGTAGGGGTCCCCCAAGGCTCTGTCCTTGGACCCCTCCTCTTCTACATCTACACCTCCTCTCTTGGTCAGCTGATCACCTCACATGGCTTCCAATACCATCTCTATGCCAATGACTCTTGAATTGTATTGTAACTGTAATGTCTTCCTTATATTGTAAAGCGCTGCGCAAACTGTTGGCGCTATATAAATACTATGTAATAATAATAATAATAATAATGTCCTGGTTGGTTATACCAGTGAAGACGGTTTCGGGAAATTTTATAAGTATCCTGTGAACCTTTATGGTGCTTGACCGCTGCCTGGTCACAAACAAAATAGGTTTTGAAAGAGTTAAGCGTGAAAGGTTAAGCTGTCACCTAGCACCTGCAGAATAAAGTGACACAAAACTCTTCCACATGTGGCACGAATTATGTGATTGGAAATTAGCTATGGGTGGGTAAAGGTGCCCACACACCTTACGATTATCGGACGAAACTTTTCGTCCGATGATCGAATAGTCGTACGATTTTCGTACGGCAGCCCCATCCTGCCCCGATGATCGCAAGATTAATTTAGCCATAATTAACGAAAAGCACCTGGACGAAATGCGGTAATTGATTTGCCATATTTTCATTAGCGCAGGCGCAGTGTAGATCGTACGACTTTTGACGTACGCAAACGCCAGCAACCTTAAGACAATCGTACGATCTAGCAAAGTTTTCAAACATGCTTGACCGTCAAAAGTCGTACGATTGTACAGTAATGTCGGTCGGACACTGCAGTGCACACATACGATTATCGGACGAAAAGTCGATCGCATACGAAAATCGTCCGATAATCATAAGTTGTATAGGCACCTTTAGGCTTAATCTGCATAGGAGGCAGGGCTTAGGCTAGAGCCACATGAGCTGTTTTAACCCTCTGCACTGATGCACTTAACCACTTGCAGGCAGTCGCCATATCAGGCTGCAACTACACAGGAAATTTTGAGTAACTCAATCCTGCTAGAGAATTGCTATTGACTGATCATCAAACGACCTCTAAACAAATGGCTCCCTATGGAATAAGCTACACAAGTAGAAAGTAATAGCATCTTGTAGCCATCTATCACACATGAATTGAGCATTGTGCAATCTTGATTGCTACTACATGCTTCTTGTGTAGGATGCTTCACATGGAGTAATTTGTTCCATTTGTTTATCAATCATTTTCTACATCTAGTGAATAATTGCTTGCAAATTTAATAGCAATACTGAAATATTAAAAATGTCTTGCTTTGGGGCCTCCCCTGACAGGACTCTAGCTCCTCAGCTGTTTGAGGGGATGAGACCATTTGTGGGTGGGGACGCGGGCAGTGATTCAGGACCCTACCCATTCTTTAAACCTTCTCTTCACCTTGTGTCTATTACTCCCTTCGGCCTACTCTGCTCTCTCTTTGCTCTGCGCCACCTTAAATCCCTGCATTCTCGCCTCGGATGAGGCTGAGTTATTGCTTCTCATAGCATGACTTCCACACTATAGCACTGATGACATATTTGTGTTCCGTGAGTTACAACAGTTAGGATAATCACAACGCAAACTTGTGCTGACAGCAAATTCTCTGTCCACCGTAAGCACGTCAGATGCTCTTACTAGCTTTACGTAAAATATTATGTTTGATGTTAGCCGAAAGGTTTTATGTATCCGATATGCTTCTACTGGAATTGTATGTAAGCAACAGCAATCACATGTTCTTTGGTAGTTGCATCTGTAACTTTTGCTCGAACATACATGACTGTAACCTTGTTTTGATGACATGTCAGTTAATAAACGAATTTAAAAAAAAAAAAAAAAATTGTCTTGCTTAGCTCACGCCTATTCAAGAGATTGCCACCAAAGGTTAAGTTTTATTTATTTTTTTGTACAATTGTTCATGTAGCTTAACCCTTTGTATCATGCTCCCATAAATCTCCTAAAACTTCTTAACTGAAAAACCCAGGGACTTTTGTGCCCCTCTGCAAGAGTTAAGAAAACGTTTGCCTGGAGTTCTGCTTTAAAGAATAACTCTATCTTTCATGTTACACCAATATTCAGGGTGTAACATGAAACAAGGTTAGATCCAGTCCCCTTCATTCCAAACCCCATCCCTTCCCCCCTTCATACATTTACATGAATCCTGGGGTTGTTCTACCCACAACATCCAGGTATCTTTTGATTTTAGTCGTGCTGTGTGAGGCTCTGCCTGTACGCCACATCATCCATTTACAAACCCCTTCACAGGATCTGTGAATGGAGAGGCTGCAAGTCCCATCGGCCTCTGCGTAAGACTAACTCATAGATCTCAATGAAGTACAAGTGCGGTGACGTCACCACAGTTGTAATCCACTGACACTTCCTCCTGCCCTGTAACTTAAAAGTCTGTACCTTGGTAAAGACAGGGACTGGAAAAAATTATCTGGAGCCAGAGCACTGCACCCACCATCCACTGATCATAGTTGCAATGCTGTGTAGGCTCCAATGCAAAAAAATTATAAATGCACATTTTCTTATTCATGTGTATGCATTTATTTATTTTATTTTTTTAAAGGTGGACCATGCCTTTAACTTGTAAAAGCTACTACGTTTTTCATTCACAATTTCATTTTGCCTTTTCTCCATCAGAAGATCACATTCAGTCATTTTAAAATATATTAGAATGCCATCATGCTGTTAAGTTATTATGATTAGAAATTGTTTGGGTCAGAAAATACAAAGCTGATAGTAAGCTGTAAAGTATTGGAAAGGGGACATTGATAACATTTAAGTGAAAATCTCTGTGCGACCTTGCTAGTACTTCCTTCTTCTCAACGACTTGTGCAAGACAGATCAGAAGGCTCAGGCATTGCAAGCATCTCTGTGCTCTTCATTCTCAGGGAGACACCTGCGCATCTATGGATAACCCATCCATGGAACCACATATTAAACCAAGCATAAAGGCTGGCCAATGACAGGTGTGCACAAATTTGGATCAGGGTAAACACTACCATTAGAAGCAACTACAGGTAACATGCCACAGTCACAGTAACATGAGAGATTACATTTAAGGGTAAACATACCACAACTTCATAAGATTCTCCCATAATTCTTTGCCACTTATTCCTGAGTGCATCTTCATCAATTACAACAGGGAGACAGTCTTCTAGAAGAGAAAATGAAAACATGCCAATTTTAATTCTTCACCCAAGACTGAATCCAGATGGACCTGTTGCTAAGGATCTTTAGACAAGGCCCTGTTAAAGAGGTACTTTTAAACCTCATTGAGTATGTGAGCATCGCACATACCGATCATTTTATCCAAAAGCCAATTTACCTGACTTCCTATTTTAGGTCTATGGGGTTATAATCGGAGTAGAAACGTTATTTTTATTTGTTTATATCACTCATAATATATATTACAAAAGAAACAATATTTATCGAGAAAAAATGTCCTAATTGCCATTCTAGAGGGGATTTAGTCAAACAGTAAAGGGAATACTTTCATTTATGAAGGTCTCCCCACTATCATTAAATACATTTCCTCTTCCATCCCATAAAAGGACCATATGATGCAAATGCAGCAGTTTTTCATCATTGAAAGTACTGCCAGCGGTTCTTTTGAAAAAGGCTATGCATTTTTAAATGTCATTCTCTATTTAAACATAGCATGCAGAGAAAAAACAAAAAGCAGGATTTGAACCATATTGTTGTTCTTTAACTTTATATCACAAAGAATTAACAGCAGCATATGCATTTTTTAAAAAGGCTCTAAAAACATAGGTCAGTGTATTTTTTATTACATTCTTTAAATAAATGAAAACTGTCAGATGCCACAATATAGTTGGTAAGAAGATCTGAGGGACAGCTGGCCTACTCTACCACTGACAGATTGCTGCAGTATGCCTTTCCCACACACAGTCCATGTTTCATACTATGAAAACCAATACCTGTTTGTATGCCTTTTCCTTTTGATGTAGGCTGCGTTACAATGCTACTACTCAGAGTAGGTAGTGGTTGAATTTCCTTAATGCTTCCTGAAAAATCAAAGCGATGAATATTTAGATATAAAACATTACCTTGATTTAACACACACCTGAATACAAACTATTTATGGAAACTAGAAAATAGGAATGTTTGATATATTTGAAGTCCTTAACCAAGAACAAGTCTGCAAATTAGAACTTTCATTTTTTCTTTGATTTTATTGACCTGAAAACTTGCTCTATGTCACTGACTCAAAGGCTTGAAGCCAGTGAATCCACATTACAGCCAGATAACTAGTATGTTCAGAAGGAGGTCAGATGTGGCAGCCTACGCTAAAGTGACACACAACTCAGGAGTTAAATCTAAACCATGAATTCAAGTAGGGATGCACCGATACCATTTTTTCAAGACCAAGTCTGAGTACTTTCCCTCAGGTACTTGATGATACCAATTATCGATTCTTTTTCTTAAAGGGGCATGTGACATTTTTTCTAAAACAATACAGACTAATGATTTTAGAGCAGTTTCTTTATAATTGTAAAGAACTGTAACTCATTTCATGATTATAGTGTCACCAGGGCTGCGTTCGGGTGTTTCCAGGGTTGCATGTAGGTCTCACCAGGGCTGCATGTGGGTCTCTCCAGCACTGTGTTTGGCTGTCACCAGGGCTGCATGTGGGGCTCTTCAGGGCTGAATGGGTGGGTGCCAGGCGCAGGGCTTTCCTGGGCTGTACAGGAGAGTGTGGGGCTGTCCAGGGCTGTGCTGCTCTCGGGAAGGAGGAGATGTGAAACCGGACCGACACTGTCAAAGAGAGCTAGCAGGAGGTCCTCAGCAAGCTGCCTGAGGACCCCAGCAAGTGTGGAACTTCAGGCAGCCAGTCATTTAAAAATGTAAAGCATTATGTATCGGGGCACTTTCAGGAGTACAAATACTCCTGAAAATGCCCTGTATTGGCTCGGATACTAATACTAGTATCAGTACATCCCTAAATTCGAGTATGTTAACTATTAACAAAAATGTATCTTATTTGTGTATCACTCGGCTGTAGATCCTCACATCATCTCTGAATTGGTGCTGACACTGTCCTCCCTTCTGAAGGGGGGCTACTTTTATTCCCCATGGTCCCTGTGTGTGTTGTAAAGTAACCACCACTCCAAGTCTTCTCCCATGATGGACTACAATCTCATGTTTATTTTACTACCGTAATTTGTATGGAGATTGTAGTCCATCATGGGAGCAAGCTTGGAGTGGTGGCTACCTTACAATACACACAGGGACCATGGGGAATAAAAGTAGCCCCCCTCCAGAAGGAAGGACAGTGTCAGCACCAATTCAGAGATGATTTGAGGATCTACAGCCGAGTGATACACATTTGTGTTAATAGTTAAGTTACTTGAATGCATTTTTAAGATTTAACTAGTGAGTATAACTTTAAGCATCTTTTCTACAATCCTGTGTAAGATGAAACCATAGAAAAATAAACCACTTAAACCACCATGGTTACACATACCATTTACCAGAAATACATGGGGGCATTCATGAAAATGAGAAGACAGTTTTCTTATGGCAACCAATCAGTCTCTCCTTTCAGTTTGTTCAGTTAAGCTTTGAAAATGAAAGAGAGAAGCTGACTGGTTGCCTGGGGCAACTGCTCCAGATTCTGTCTGCTTCAGTTTTTTATGAATTCTCCCATAGTGCTTTAAATTAATGTAAAGCTATATTATTAATTTCCATTAGAAACATAAAAAATACTCTTGAACAACAACATTCTGGATATCATAACACTAAATTTTCATAATACTATGCAAACATGTCAACAATGTTTTATGAGCCACTCACATTTTCACACCACTTGGTAAGAGCAATGACTTTTGCTGAAAGAGGAACTTTACCTTTATCTTTGAAATTACAACAAAATACACCTTTAGAAATGTTTAGTAATGGCAATCTACAGATACTTCTAGATATTTGCAGGCTTTTTATACTTTGCATTCCTTATTTTTCTTTCCCTCTCCATTCCACTCAAAGTGGCCATTTTTACTTAAGGGCAGGTTACTAGACCTACCTTTACTTCCTGGCACATGTGACTATAACATGTGACCATGCACATCATCTCAGGGGAGGAAAATGACTTCCCCTGAGATCTTGTGTGATTACAGATGAGATTTCCCAGGCATGCGCTGCTGATGTAACCTTCCTAGGATGCGTCACTTGTGCACAGGCTACACCACTAAAGCCCAAAAGGACCAGGAATTGGAAAAACAGTAACTGTAAATAAAAGCAAAATATGTTTGTCTAATAGAGTAAGATGCTTTCATATCAGCATGAAGAGCTGCATGCTGATGTAATTTATAGTAAAAGGGGGTAAAGGTCCACTTTAAATAAATGGTCTGTCTCATAGATATGATTACTAAACTTATTTCCATTAAAGCTAATGCATCCACCCCTAGTAACTAGTCTCTGCGAACCCATGGAGCAAATGTCCATCCGCAATATATTTGTTGTAATTGGAAGCATCCCCTCTAGCCAAGGTGTCCATGACAGCAGAACTATCAGGAGATCAATTCAAATTGGCTCTATTCAAATGGGCATCGTTAGCACTGCACACGAGGGTGGGATTGGCAGTGAAGTTCTGACACATCAAGCTCCATGCTACCTGGAGTGTTTTGTCCACAACACAGTGGCTTCCTCTGGAAGCATAGTTTCTTATGGAGTGACAATTAACTATACACTGTGTGAAAAACTTGCATTTGGTGAAGTAACTATTTAAATGCAGGATTACCATAGCCATAAAGGGTATGATGCATGCCATTTTTTGAGCAATTGTGGACATACATTGCATTCACTTTAGTGAATATTGATGGTATATGTTACAACCAGAGTTTGACATGGAGACATAGTCACTACACTTACAGAGAGCTGTGGAAAAGATAGGAGTGACACATATAACAATATTGTGCTTGCATTGTTTTCCAAGAATGTTATGCTATTAAATGTAGAATGTTGCGTTTCAATAGTATTTGAATATGTTTTTAATGGTGATGAATACAAATATAGTTTAATATTCAAGTAAAAACACATTGTGGTAAATGGTATGTGTAGCCAAAAGAATTTGGGGGTTTATCTTTCTATGGTTTAGTTTTGTAAGAACTAGCATATAGTTTATAGGGCAAGTAGCACATGTCCCCCATTTATAGTGAAAATAGGATAAAAATAAGTGGAAAACAGTGACAACTGTAGAAAGGGCATAGAGGGGAATTGATCACAACTGGAGCAGACAGAATCTGGAGCAGCTGCCCATGGTAAGTATTCAGCTTCTATCTTTCATTTTCAAAACTTAAATGAACAAACTGAAGATAGAAGCTGATTGGCTGCCCTGGGCAACTGCTCCATATTCTGTCTGCCCCAGTTTTGGTAAATTCCCCGCATAGTGTTTAAATGACTACGCTGCATCAGGTATTTCAACTGTTTTTTATTTTTTCTCACAATAAGTTTCTATCAAAATGTTTAATAAATGTACATTATTACTGCATAGTTAAAACATTATCTTTTACAATTGTTTATTGTTGTTAATTGTTATTTTAAGGCAATCTTTAAAGGCATTAAAGTCAAAGCTTCAGTGCTTTCACATTTAAAGGCAATCTATCTGCACAAAAATATGAAAGGAATCAATGTAGAGTTGTTTCCAAAGATGAACCAGCGCTCTTATTCTCATCTTTGCTTTACTACTTTTCGAGTAACTGCCCCAAAACTAGCATGTGCATATCCAACGTCCTGAAACCTGATGTGCATACACTTGCTCCAGGCCAATAACAGCTTCAATGCTTTTACATTTAAAGGCAATCTATCTCCACAGAAATATGAGAAGAACCAACGCAGAGTTGTTTCTAAATGATGAAACCATGCTCTGATCCTCATCTTTGCTTTACTATTTTAGAAACTACCCCAGAACTAGCATGTGCATATCAAGTCCCTTTGAATGTGCTATACATAATAACATATACTTGTTCCAAGTCAGCGAGAGACTCGGAACTTTCACTTTAAAAAAATAAAAGTTAGAAATAGCTGCTTTTGAGAATTGAAATTTTTTATGCAAAACACTGCAAAAATCAATAATATACATGTGGTAAATTCAACGGATCAATTAAATAAAGTGACAGATCGATGATGTGAAAACATCAGCAATCAGGGACATGTCTGGCATATTATTGTCATTTACCTTGACCATCTTCTTCATTTTGCACAGTCAAATATCTGTCAGCTGTCTTTGCAGTTTCCTCAGTCTGCTGAGGAATAATTTCCTGTTTTTGACCTCTCCTCATTAAAGTCAGATGGACAGTTTGTCCTGTGTGACGTAACACTTCCACCGCTTGCTGGTTGGTGTAACCCTGAAGATTAGTCCCATCAACCTAAATAAATGAAAAGCAAAGGGGTCAGAAATTAGAATACAAATGATATTAAATTATTAAAACTCAGCAGGATAGTCACAAATTCCTTAAGTATCTCAACATAATATCAACAAGGGCTAGTTCATTTTTAAATTAAATGCAGTATTTAAATACATGAGGTTGTGAACCTAAGCTGTGGTAATATTACTTATGTCTGTAGATGAATGGTCTGGGTAATGCAATTCCAAAAGCACTCACGGTTATGCAGACAGTTCATAGGATAACTTACCTGAGAAGTATAGCTATGTTGAGTAACTGCTCAGAATTTACTCCAACTGTTTTGACCATGCAAAACAAGAAAGCGGAAGTTCGGCTGTTGTGTCTAATTGTTCATTGGTTAATATGTAATATGCCCTCAACGCATTACTGTAACACATAAGTGTGGACTGGCCATTATGGGTAAAATAATGTTTTACACGGATTCATTTTGCTATGAGATACAAAGAAATCTGCTAATAAAAGCAAATCTGTAAAAATGAAGCTACTGTGCATCCCTGTATTTACAAAGTTGACCACCACTTGTTCCAACTGTTGTCTGACAGCACTGTGTAACGTAATAGAACCCTAATTCCACTCCCTTTACCAATCTCAGTGCTGCTATGCTTGGGAGGCTGAAATCAAGACTTACACTGGATGTATGCAAAAATGTTAATTATATTTTTCAAAAAACATAACTGAATTAAATGGTAATTTCAAATCCGCCTGGATTTCAGCTGCAATTGTCAACAGTTGCTCAGAGGGTTTGGGTTTGCCCCCTCTTGATCAAACTACAGGAGTTTAATTTGATAGACATCAGTCTTTTTTCAACCTTATTAACAATGTATGCATACTGGTCTGAAATACAAATGTAATGGTACATGCTGGGATCCAGATTTTTTTTGTTTTGCTTTCTAATAATCTTAGCTGATTTTCAAAATAAACAGCACAACCTCTTAAGGATATACTATACCATCTGTTCTGCCGTATAAATGTTCTGATTGACAGCAATAGGAGAACCATTCTAGGCTTAAAGGCATACAACACAGTATAGTTAATAATTCTAATACTTTACAACCAAATGATTTGTTTTCCATTCCATTAATTCAGGAAAAAGACTTCTAGCTGTGTAAATACACAGCATTACATATTCATGAACAAAACGAGTGTGTACACAGGGATCTGGGAAGTATGTCATTCTTATTAGCAAATTATCTTTGTGATAAAATAATATTCCGTCAGTAAAATTCAGAACTCATTACCTACTAACATAGTGACTGATAAGTTCTTGTTTGTCACATTATTACCAAGAATATGACTGTCCTCTGGATATGCCCTATAACCTTCTACTTAAGTTGGCTCTTTGGGATGGTTGAGGCTGCCATCTGGCTAGAGGGGGCTACCAGTTGTTTGTAATAGCAATTATACTCTGTGGGTATCAGACATATGCCTCTAGTGACACCAAACTGGTGAGAATCTGTGACACAAAGAAACTCAGTATAATAGCTCTGCATAACATGCTCTTACGGTTACTAAGTAAATGCAGGCCTGTGCTGCAAAAAAACACTGTCCTCTCTTTCAAAGTTACCAATTTTGCAGAACATTTGAAATTTGGTTTATTGGTAACAGAATACATAAGCCTGATGTATCAAGAACCAAAGAGCAGCCAGCCATTAGCTTACATCAATTTTACATGATGAAAACAATGGACAGTGAATTCTGACCAGTTAATCAAGGTAACTATACATCTCACATTGTTAAGTATAGGCAACCAGCTCTACCTACCCCTACCATTTTCTAAATTTCATGTGTTCCCCCATAAAATCAATGAATGTTCTGCCTCATTTCTATTTCACTATGGTTTCTAAAATATTATATTTACAGTTAAAAAAAAAAGAGGATTCAAGTATCCATTTTTAAACATACTGTCATAACATAGGTCATTTAAATAAAAACATGGAAAATAATAGAAATGTTGAAGGAAAAACAAGTAGATCAGCTCGACTTACAGATTTGGACAGGTATAAGAGGTAAACTCAGCAGTTAAACTGTCTGGAACACAACTTCATGAGAAAAAAATAGAATTTTACTGGTTTACTTACAGCAATAATCTGGTCTCCAACATGAATCCTTCCATCTTGCTCCACAGCACTGCCTTTTGTAATACTTTTCACAAAAATACCAGAGGGCTCTGTTTTGAAAAAACAAGTAATGTTAGAGTTTCCTTATATATCTAGAAGTCCCTGAAGTCTCTTTTTAGTTTAATGTGAGCCAATACTTCAGTGCTCTTCAGTGCTGACATCAGTGCTCTGTCCCACAATGTTAACCCCTGTCCACTCCTCCTGTGGGCAGCAGTATAACCAAAAGATTTAACACTTTCTGTGCCCTTCAATAGCAAGAAATAAAAACTGCTCCTTTTCTGTTTGCATTCAACCACCATCAAAAGTACAGCTACCAAAAATCTCTGCACTTATGTGAATACAAAAATACAAGGAAATATAGAAAGCTATGCATACAAATTGTTTAAGATTAAAGTATTAAATTGCTTCACAACCAACCTCCACGTTTAAGACAAGCAGTAATCTGCAGAATTTCATTACCTGAACTTTTGTCGCCAACATAACCCGCAATAGTTATCCCTAAACCCTGAGCATTTTTAGACAACTTTACATCAAAGCATTCACCATCTGTTTCTCTAGGCATTCCATCATTCACCTGCAAAATAAAGATCACACGTGTAGATATGAAAAAAAAACAAAAAACTTATAGGAGCACAAAACACATTCATAACAAATTTCATTAAAGAGCACAGCTAAGGTTTTGCATGAACAGCTGGTTTAGAAAGCAGCAGAGTACTTTTACAGCACATTGTGAATGTAATGGTCATGCCTGGCTATAAAGTTAGTAGACCTAGGGCTTGCTCACACCTATTCCCGTGCTTTCCAGCACCTTTAGTGGCTGGAATGCACTGGATAGCATAATTAAGCCTCCCTGCATTCTGGGACAGGAGGGGGGTGTGGTGGTGCCATTCAAGTCAATGGCACAGCAGCTGTACCGATTGGCTCAAAACATTTCTTCCCCCCGATCGTGGCGCTTCCTTTTCTCCTTTTTGTTCTACGGCCACAGCAGCCACGCCTCCCACCCACAGTGTGATCGACCACACCAGAACGCATGGCACAGCAATGCCCACGGTGCGGTGCAATTGCACAAAATAGTGCATTCCGTTAGGGTTTACACTTCAGGATAACCTACCGCATTCAAAACACTAACTGATATAAGCCCTAAACGTTACCTTGAATCCTTTTAAATGCACCACGTCATGCCAAAAGAAAAAAAATGCACACATAGCTCTGAATCTGATGTCTTAATGGATCAGATGCAATTGCAGGGGGAAATGAAAAGGCCTTTTTAATTAACATGCAAACATGTAACAAAAATCAATTACAAAGCCCCAGTGTGAGAATATACTGACCTGCGAGTCAGGAGGAGGTGGGACTGATGGAGGAGTCTGAACACTGGCAGAGACTGCTGTTGTAGAGTCTACAACTGGACCTCTTGCAATAACCAGCTTCACTCTGTTTCCACACTGCCGTAGTACCTGAGCAACCTGTTCGCTGCTCATTCCAGCAAGGTCAGTTTCACCGATTTTTAATATGTGGTCTCCACTATGGAGCCTGCCATTCTGATGGTAAAGAAGAAGATAAAGTTACTATACAATACCTGGACAATGCAAAAATAACTACTGAGAGAAGTCAACTTAATACAAACACAGATTTTCTGACATGCTGTAATGTCACCAATTGATCAAATTACTTTCTTCAAAGAAAAGAAAGCAAATTTCACTGTATGTGGGCCACAGTACAATGTGATCTTTGAAAAAAGTTACATCCCCTTAAAAAAAAAAGTTACATCCCTTTGTACACAGTGTGAACGAAGAAAAAAAGAATACTTTGTTTGTTCTTGTTTAGATATCTTGCATGGTTTTTCAAGTAGGCAGATCGAACTTTGTATCTACATTGCCCTTCCATCGAACTACTGCAAAGCTGGTTGCTATTTAAATATTGCCATTTACTTGGGCTCTCCAAAAACTAAAATTATTTAGCATGAGGAAAGATTTAGTTACCTGGTGCTAAATAACTCTTACTTTTTAGTGTATTGGAATGCAAAAACCAAGAATGAATACATTGCACCTTACTAGTTATTGGATGTGGTTACTGCATTAGCTTTTTTTTCCAAGCTTTTATCCCTTTATTTTTTCCGGGTGATCCTGTCAGTAACACAGTACCCATCTTACGGTGACAAAGCTAACTTGATGTAATGCATCAAAGCAGGTTCAAGACAACAAAACTCCTCATCCTGTTCGCACCAACAGTGGGAGGTGTTCTGCAGTCCACATAAAGAGTTAATGATAAGAGTGCAGCAGAGACAGCACAAGAAGTTATCAGTTTACAAGATATCAAGGTATTGCACTTAAACAGATATAACAAAACACTTTTGATAGTATATTTATCAGCCTGAAAGGGAGCAAATAAACCCTGTAATGGATACCTATGCATGTAAATTACAGCAACTAAAATGTTATACACATCCTAAAATCAGCCCATGTAGCCCACATATAAATATTTTGTAAGTGCTTGTACATGCTAAAGCTGATGACATCTACTAATCAAGAGACAGACAAATTAGTGTCTGGTGACAGTTGTCTAATAACAATCTAATATAGCTTTATATATATAGGTGGATATAAATAGCACTCTCAAATTATAGTCCTCTAAATGCACGCAAGACAACAACTGTAAACCAACCTGATCTGCCACTCCTCCAGGAAGAATTGTCTTGACAATAACTCCAGTTGATTTACCTCCAACAATTCCAAAACCAAGACCGGAACCATCATTAACCAGTTCAATGGTCTCCACATGCTGCCAGTGTATCTGACAAAAAATAATCATAAATAGATCTTATGTACAAAAAAAATCAATGGTTTGTTTTACGTCCTGTTTCCCCAATGAATTATAACTATATGGAAATGTATCTTTAAAGTGCTTCTGTTACTTTGCCCTTTCCTGGTAGTTAAACGGGGAAATGCAATTTAAAGTGTCTTTGTACTACCATGATTCTAAGAATTATATTATTAATGGCTACAGGTTTCATGTATGAAGGCTCCCACAAGGACATGTTATAGGACGGAAGGAAGAGGGCAGCAATAGGAGGGAAAAAATATGATTTTCTTGAGTTTATTGAGGGGCACAGGAATATAGTAATTCTTAGACATGTGGGTTATATGCTGCCACCTGCAGGAGTTTTTGACCCTGGCAAAACAGCAAAATCATTTAAAATCAGCCCTCATATAACCCCCATCTTAAACTGTCATGTACAAGTTTTGTGAGCAGTACATAAGGCCAACAAGCACAGAAAGATGGGACCTGTGTCTCTCAAAAAGATTTTACAGCTAGTACAAAAATCTTGTTTTTTTAAACATCTACTGAGGGACATAGGGATATTACTGTGTAGTGGGCAACAAGCAGTAGCAGACCTAGAGTAAAAAAGAAACCACCTGTAAACCACCAGAACGACCAATGCCTGAATCTGAACCAGAAGAGGTGAAGTTCCCAAAAGGACAGGGGAACTCCTGTCAGGACAGGAAGTCACAGTGGATCATCCTGAAGCTCTGACAATGACAAGAAATTCCCCCAAAGGAAATGACTAGCGTGAAGTACACTGAGTACATACCAGCTGAAGCTGTCAGCCAAAGCACAGACTAACAAGAATGGTCAACAAAAGGAGCAATTTTCCAGCCTAAAAAAAAAATCCCTATAAAAAAATTGGGCAACATGTCCACAATGTAAGGCCAGCCAGTCTACAAATGACAAAAGGCCTAAGCCTTAAACTTTTAACCAGAGGTATCAAAGAAGAAGGCTCTAAGGGATAGGGATGTCTAGGACAGACATCCAATTTTGTAGGAGATAATCAACATAGAGAACTATCTAGTAAAATACCAAGGGGATGGTCAAGGACCTAAGGAGTTCATGACAAACCCAATGGAACCACCTTAAGTCAGAGAGACTGACCAACAAAGGAGAAGAAAAAAGGTAAAGAAATACTGCAGAGCTAAAAAGACAGAAGTGGGAGACCACCACCTTATACAGGGTGAAGCATCAGCAGGAAAAGGCAGGATGAGCATTCATCCACAAGGACATGGAGTTGTGTCATTAGAAGCTGACAGTAAGTCAACAGACGGCCATAAAAAAGATTTTACAATGAGAACAAAAATCTTACTAATGTGAAGGGAAAACCTGTCCAAACAACCTGATGTTCCAGATCAGGACTAACAAACCTCAAGAGGAAGAACTGGGGGCTTGAAGCAGTCATGAGCATCTACCAACAATATAGCGGACAACCAAGCATCCACCTTAAAGTGGAAGTGAAAAAAAAGTTGACTGGCATGCTTTCTATGACAGGAGAGACTATGTTAGCCTATTCTGCCATAATAGGCTTCTAGCTGCCGGTCTGCAATTTTGTTTCTGTACACTAAGCCGTGCATGTGTTCGTTCAGGTGCCAGGTGAGAAAAAAGAGAGAGCATGCGAATAAAAATGGCACAGAGGTAGGAATGTGTTTTCCGAGCTGTGCAGCCCCAACTACTTTACATTCTTTATGATCCTTGCTTCCAGGAATGGCAGTGCACAGAGAAGGCTCATGTACAATCATTGCATAGAGGTGGGGAAGAACAAGCCAGGTCACACAGATGCATGTGTGCTTCCACGATTACAGGCACTGTTATGAATGCTAGGATATTAAAGGAGAACTATGGGGTTAAGGCTTTTCCCCATAGTTCTCCTTAGGGTAACGGGAGGACACAAACTAGCGTCCTCCCGTCACCCTAAGCTCAGTATACCGCGAGCTGCAGCTTGCGGTATACTGAGACGCCACAGTATACTGCGAGCTACAGCTCGCGGTATACTGAGATGCCGCAGCTGAAGCGGATCCCGACAATTATGTCTGGATCCGCCCAGCTGCGTGAGTGACAGGTGGCTCTGCCTATCTAGAGGCAGAGCCAGCTGTACCCGCCCCCTCCCCCGTCCGATCCGCCAGTCAGCGGTGGCGGATCGGAGCTGGGGGAATCCAGCCCCTCCCCTGTCACGGCAGAGAGCTGTGACAGGATCAAGCAGTGAGCAAACGCTGGTATGTGTTCGCTCACTTCTCGATCTACTAAACCGACTTGTGACAGTCTCATTGTCACAGGTCGGCTAGAACTATGAGGTGAGTGAAAAGCACTCACCTCATAGTTCTCCTTTAATGAGGACTGCTGTTTTTTTTACAACTCTCCTTGCAGCGGGTGTGTCCCACCAGAGACAGGGGAGTTGTCTAATCTCCTGTCACAGCATACATATTCCCACAAACATGACGCAGGGTACCTTGGTGGATCCCTACCCAAGCTCCTGAGACTGCAGGATTTTTTAAGCTCCTGTGATGACATCACAGGGGCTAAGAAGAATGAATAACTGCATCCAGGAACAAGGTAAATAACTGAAGAAACACAGGATGAAGGTATCAATGTATAGAGGGAGGTTTAGAGTTAATGTCGATGGTTAACGATGGTTGTCTGATGGTATGTGTTAAGGTGGATGACTGGTTCATCCACAGTGGGGAGAGACCACGTGTCAAATTCACTGAAAAGGGAAGCTCCTCAACATTATTATAAAAATCTCATCACTCTACAGGTAAGTTCCAGTCCTCACATAGGACAGTTTTACAAAGAGATTGTAACGGGCAGGTCCTTGAAACTCTACAAAGCTCAATGTCTGGAGGAGAAGGCTGACCCCCTAATTGAAGGATAGAATGCACTGCATCAATCAAATGATCAATAACTTGCTGTAGCGTCATAGGGGATATGCTTAAAAACAGGCTATGGATATGCTTAAAAACATCATTCCTGCATTCCGAAGAGGAGGAGATTAAACGTAGATCATGTACTGATCTCCGTTTGATCCCCGGCCGCAGAGCTGCTGTGCTGGTCCTGGTGGGCGCACGCATATTACAATCGATCGGGCGTCTCTACAGACACCCGAACACTTGTATGTAAACAGCCATCGGTGGCTGTTTACATTCCAGGCCGATTTCCCGCTCGTGCGTGCCACCTAGCGGCGGGCACGAGCGGGGTGGGATCGGACGTTTAAAAACGGCCACCCGCATTCAAAAAGCCACTGTCTGGCCGTTTAATTACAACGGCCGGACAGCAGGTGGTTAAAAGCTTGTTCACACCAAATGCAGGCCAGATCTGCATGAGTTTATGCACACGCAGTGCAGTGGGTTGTGCCGCGTTTTTGATGCGTTCCGGGCTGTTTTTGGTTCAATTTTTTTATTTTAGTTTAGAATGGCCTTTTAGTGCATTACAGTGCATTTGTGATGCGCTTGCATGCGTTCCAGAGCAGGTAAAATAGGGCATGCTGCAGTTTTTTTTTACATGCTCTGGAACTGAACGGTGCTGTGTGAACTAGAGCCTAAAATACCATTGGAATACATTGGACGCAGTTTTGATCCAGTCTGTAACTGCTCTGCTCTTTGAACGCGCTTGGTGTGAACAAGGCCTAAAAAAACTATGTGAGTTTTTAGAGACTAGTTATAAGTGATGGGCTCGGGCGTGTTCGCAAGCGCCTCGTGCCGAGCCCGCCAGGAAGCCGTCAGCACGCAGTGCCAATGGCAGGCACTGAGACATATTCCCGGTCCGCAGCTGCAGAGATCGGGAAATGTCTCAGTGCCTGTGATTGGCCCTGCGCGCTGACAACTTCCCGATGGGCTCGGCACGAGGCACTTGCGAACACGCCCGAGCCCATCACTACTAGTTATACCATAGGATATACCACACTGGAGCTGGAAAGGATACTTTGTGATAAAACACAAATCCCACAAATAAAGTGCCCACATACGTAATCCAGGTAAAAACCCAAGTCTCAATATTGTAGTAAAAAGCCAACATGTTTTCAGTCACTAAGGGAGTCTGAAGACACTGGGTCACAATAGGGATTGTATCACAGTTCTAGATTAGGAAAAATGCCCTGCAGCTCACTTATACAGCACACAAGGTCGAGAAGCACTAAGATACAGAGCTGAAGAGTGCCAGCAAATTTTAGAGCAGAGGTAAGCAACCTTGACACTCTAGCTGTGGTGAAACTACAAAATCTATCATGCCTCTGGGAATCATACCTGTGGCTGTCAGAGTATTGAAATGCCTTGTGTGGCTTGTAGTTCCACAACAGCAAGGGTGCCCGGGTTGCCTACCTCTGATTCAGAGTAACCCACAAGTACAAAACAGTTGGGTGTGATAGGGATTCCAAAGCAAAGCTAAGGAAAAGCCCACATATAACAGCCCTTAGGGCTTTTTTTTTTGATCAAGCAAGGTTTTAGAGACTGAGTCACACCAGTGGTCATGCCACAGCTCTGTACTTGACGACAACACTCTGTACCTAACTGACACAGAACTCAAAGCCTGAAGAGTGCCACTAGCAGAGATGAGTTTTCAAAGTTGCCTGCTCAGAAGTTCACTCACAAAGCAAGTTATCTGAGACTAGGTCACACCAAAAGACTGTGCCTTTGCTATAAACCTGGAGAGCGCTCTGCAGCTAGCTAACACAGAACATTATTCAGGATAGCATAACTGGCAGAGTACAGTGCCCGAGGGTCACATTTCAGGTTATCTGAGCAATCTTCAATCCAGTGGGGTCCCGGTATGGCCGCCAAAGCAACCGCTGAGGATGTGCCAAACTGGATAGTTGCTTTGAAGAGCCAAGGTCAAGCAGCATAAATGAGGTCTTTATTGAAGTTCCAAAGGAAACATATTCCCAGAGGAACAATATATTTTGATTAAAGAGAAAAAAATGATAGAAACAAAATACATTAAAGTTTTCCACAGCACAGCTGAAGAAAAGGCGTCCAACCTCCTAAGATAACAGCAAAGAACAGAGGCATGACCACTGGAGGCGAAAATATAAGGGGGTTGGCTCATAGTTTTTCTGTTTTGCCAGTGTCCATACCTCCTGTATGCGGCACTATAACCCACATGTCAGACTATTCTTCAATTCTGTGTCCATCAATGGAAATAATGGGAAAAATGGTATCTGATAGGGGTTTTAACCATTCCCTTCACTATCCAAAACAAAGAAAAAAAATGTTTTGGCTTTAAATACACTTTTAGTAATTTTTTACATAACTCCCATATAATTGAAGACGTTTCACTTTAATGTTCAGTCTCTTACCAACATGCTATTAATACATCTTTCCAGTTGTATGGGCCCATTTACACCAATGATCGCACATTACAGGGTGTGCAGTAACACAGGGATGTGAATGGACCCATATAGTTTTCCTTTAAAAATATATTATGCTGTGCATAGATGTAAACCAGCCACACAGAAAAGAAAGCGACAGTGTATTTAAAATGCATTTTCATGCAGTAAAATCCATGAATTTTGCTGCAGGAAAAACAGACAAGTGTGAACTGACTCTCAATGACTGATCTTCATTTTGTTAAATAATTTAATATAAGCATCATTAACATCTGCATAATTTAGCAAGACAGCACTCACAGGACTAGAAAGTGCAGATACTGTGCTGGCATCGGACGGTGAGCGAGATACCATAGGGCTAACCAGCTGAGGCAATGGTCCTCTAGCAACCACAAGCTGCACATGTTCTTTGCACCTCTGTAAGAGGCTGATGGCTTGGTGATGTGTAACTGTCTGATCAAGTGGTTGACCATTGATGGACAGAATCTGGTCCACTTCTCTCAATCTTCCATCCCTATGAAAATATAAATTTGTCATACAGAGTCAAATTCAGTAATGTTGAGGTATAATGATAATAGGAATTTTGATTATAATTGTTTTTTGTACTGTAATGTTAACTACATGCCCTGAAACATTACTCTTGAGCATATCCATAATGTACTTTTTTTTCGTCCTAACTGGCAAAGTGCTTTTCACCTAATGCCTCTGTAGGTAGTAAATTACGTGGCTGGGTTCTCTGCACTGTCATGGCAGAAACACTGAGGCTGCTATTGCTGATCACTCCTGAAAATGCTAGTTGTCAATATTTTGAGTGACTGACCTGGAACAATATACAGATACATTCTAACTTTTCTTTGATTTGCCATATCTGCACGCTTATCCCAGGTAAGTGTTTGACTTGCACTAAACTCAACAGGTCAGTATCAAGCTTTTTCAGAAGATCAGTAATGGCAGTCCACAGACTTCTTTAATGACAGGTTTCATTTAAGATACTTTTACATGTGTCTGTTCAATCTCTCATTATCTTGAATATGTTAATTGTAACTCCCTTACTGACACACATAGCCAACTGCCCCATTATTGTATGAGAGAACAATTAGAAAGAACATATAACCATGGGTTAGTAAGTCATAGGGGTTGATTTATAAAGATTTTGCAGGGCCATTTACACTGCAAATATCTGTGAACTTTTGTCCAGTGCAAATATATGTGCAAACAAACATTCTTTCATGTTCTCCTTTACGAGTATAATTAAATTAGAATGTTCTAATTATATCACATTATGGCCACTAGATGGTGCAGAAGGACCAAAGGAAATATTTATTTTCTATGCTTTTCAGCTCAGGCTAGTGGCCATAATACAATATTACTTTCAGAATGTTCACAGATATTTACAAAGCGAATGGCTCGGCGACGTCTTTATAAATCATCTCCTGACCACATCCGTAGCTTTTATCTTCCTTCAAATTCTCCTGCTGGAGCTTAACCTATCACTTTTTCAGCTTCCTACTGACAAACCTGCACCCAATTTGAAATCTTCTGCCCCCATGTGCTCCAAGATGGAGACTCTCATAGTTTAGAGTTAGGACCGCACTATAAGAGGTGCCTTGGCGCGGCAGTGCGGCTTTCACATCCTCTGCAGAAGACGTGTATCCAAACCTCTGTTATTATCCTTAGTGGTGAGACAAGTTGTTTTACATGCTGGTTTGTGAGTGTGCCATGATGCCTTTCTACCGTTTCACTTTTTCAGTAGACCACCATTCTTTTTAAAGTCAACTTACTGCATGTTGTATGTTTTACCTGTGAAAAGCCTGTAAATCAGAACGAACAAAGAAAAGGCTTAAATTTAAAGAGTAGAAGTGTAACTATGGCCATGACTGTGTTAAACAAATTCCATCTAAATGGTGAGTTTATGTATTGAGCCAATGTGAAGACTTCAAAGCTTGTACTAACATGGAAGTGAGTCTCACCTATGTGAAATGCTGCCCTCCTGTATCTCCTGAACAAATATCCCAAGTTCTCCTCGATTTTCACTTTTCAATCCCACAACACTAAAACCAAGACCACCACTTGAAGGTTTAACCATATCCAGTACCTCAATATGGCGACCCTGTAACAAAAATTTAAAAACACATATCAATAAACAAGTGTTGTGTCCAAAACAATGAACAATATAATTATAGTAATACACTTCCTGGCCAAAAAAAGAGCCACCACCTGGATTTAGCTAAGCAAATAGGTAAGAGCCTCCCATTGGATAAGGGTTATGATCTGGGGTTGCTTCAGTTGGTCAGGTCTAAGTTCAGTAACGCTATGTCGCCAAAATATGAGGTCAGCTGCTTTTCCCTGAATATAGTCCAGACCTTAATCTTTGGGATGTGCTGGAGAAGACTTTACACAGTGGTCCAACTCTCCCATCATCACTACAAGATCTTGGTGAAATATTAATGCAACTCTGGACAGAAATAAATGTTGTGATATTGCATAGGCTCATCGAAATGATGCCACAGGAAATGTGTGCTTCAATCACAGCTAAAGGTCGTCCAACTATATGTTAGAGTGTGTGATTTGTTTTTTGGTCAGGCAATGTATATCACATTTACTTTATAAATAATAATATAATTATAATGTATAATTCACAATTATGCATGATTTCAAAGTCTGTAGACGACAAAAAATATTTGACATAGTATTTACAGTAGGCTGTCCAGTAAGACAGACAGACGGACAGTGCCTGATGAAATGAGGGAAATTATGGGAGTTCAGAATTAGAAAGAATGGTGTGGGTTTTAAGAATAACATAAATTCTCTCCAAACAGCAATCCTTAATTAATTTTCCTCCTAGAAAGACAACACATTGTGTTCTTAACAACACGTACCTGAGCCATTTGCTTAATGATTTCTTCAAATTCATCACTGCCAGTTTTTCCATTGATCTGTGGTGAGAGGGGAGGTTCAACAGTTTCTTCAGAGCTAAACTGACTGCCATTCTGTTGGGCCAATGAGCAAGACTCATTCTGCACCGATGAAAGGGAGCTTGATCCATATGAGGAAATCTGGGCAAACTCTGTTATTAATGACCCAGAAGGTATTATATTAGCCTGAAAACAAACAAATCACGTATTACCGGAAACTTAGATAACAAGTTCAAACTTCTGCTGAACCAGAATAAACACATACATTTGGGGTGGGCAGCTGAACTGTAGAATGGAAACTTTAGAATGGAAAAATACCTGAACAATGCCTTTATCCAATCAGATCATTCAAGTATTTTGAGAGCCAGCGGGGCCGGCTAGTAAGATACTGGAGCTTGGCCCAGTGGGAGATTCCTCCATACACACAGTTTAGCGTAGATGGAGGAATCTGTTGCACCTTTTCCACCTGGCCACAGAAAATTTGCAGATAATCTATAGGTGTATGGTCAGCTTAAGGAAGATAAACAGCAAAGTATGCCAGTTGTTACATTTGGTTAGAAGTAGCATATTAATATAATAATTTAGGTTACATTTATCCTACAGACTTGACTGTGCTCATTGTCCCATAGTGAGATTCTTTTTATTCACCATTAATGGTGAATAACCCTTACTGTAACATAACTATTGAAGGCCATTTCTAAAGGCCATATTAACTATATCCTCTTTAGGTCTAAACACTCTTATCTGTTTAACCACTTGAGTAGCATCCTTCCTTCTTGTATACCCCTTCCATTTCAGGCCATTTTCAGCCCGGTGATAGTTTGACTGACACTTACATAGTCATGTAACACTGTATCCAAATTATATTTTTAGACAGCACAGAATAAATACACATAAAATAGTGCAAATATATAAATACAACACTAACACAATAACTAATATTACATATACAAAAACACCATAATACACAACAAAAACACCATAATACACAACAAATCAGTTAAGTGTTCAACCGCCTCATGTAAAAAAGATCAATATTAAAAAGCATGATAATGTGCATATGCTCAAGTCAAAGTACTGTGCAAATATTCAATCCTCCATCCACGTGAATACTTTGTGGATAATTAGTATGAAAATCCTCCTCTTTAGTGCCTCACTAAACCACTGAATATTTCGGAGGTGTTGGAAATACCCTATGAACAAGCGTGTTCCGATCACCTTGGGGGTCAAGCACACCTACACACAACATGCACTTTTTTGTGTTTTGCAGTAACAAGCATGTCCCCACAGTGCAAAGATGTGAAAAAAGCCATAACCTATACAGTGCAGCAGTCACAGTGCAGGGGTTAGGATTATGTAATGCACAGAACAGCTTGCAGATGTCAGCGGTCAGAGGTGTGTGCCCCCATTAAATGTTAATGATCAATAGTGAGTGAGTGGTGGTCAGTGGTGTTTTCCCGCCATAACATTGGTGGTCAGTGCATCCTCTTTATTATCACAGCAATCACAACTCACAGGGCCACGCTAATCAGCACTGTGCCTTACATGTGTCATCTGAGCCATTCAATTAAGGCATGATTCCAGACATCTAACGAGTGCGCTCACCGCACGTGCCTTATTTCTGGAGATGGATATTCCAAAAATACACATCCACCTCCCTAATCTTTTTTTCTTTTTACATATTATTGTAGAATGGTGGTTAATCCAAACTCAAACTTGTGAATAAAAGGAAAAACATTTTACTATTAGAAAATCCAGATTTTCTGTAATGTTAATGCTAAATTCAAGAGCTCCCCACAACAGCATTGTAGCTAGATATTTTTCCTCCTAGAAACATCAAACCATTCACGTTTAATTGCTTAACAAACACTGAAAAGGAAAGGCATAGCAACACGTTTGTTTTAATGATCCCCTTCCCTGCAGCAACACAGTTGGGGGGCTTTGCACTGTCCACCAGTATACAAGGGCTATTTTTACTGTTTACTAGTGTAAAGGTAGTTGTGTTGTTTTTTTGCCTTTTCTTTTTTTTTTACTGACCACCACTATAAGGAAGGCATTTCTACTGATCTAAAGGAAGCCTTTTATAAAGAGCAGGTATTGAAATCCAGCAATTCAAGTGACTATATTTCAATGGTTGAGTCCCTGAGATATATGAAAATTGTCAGGTGGTTTCATTCTCCAGCAGCTATTAAACATGTAAAAAAAAAAAAAAACATTAATATTCTTTGTGTACAGTAGAATTAACTGCTTTTTAGTCCACACGATTCACATGCTCCTCTGCTGTTTAAATCTATTACTACAGAGATACCCAGAGCAGAATGACACAAGTAATTCTTGGTCATTGAGATGCCTTAAAAGCTGTACGAATTTGTAGCAAAGCACTAAGAACAGCTCTCAGACTAAAGACTTCTATGCTGGTACAGTTTTTTTTTCTATATAACTACAGATTTTAACGCTGAGAAGCACCCAGAGTAAAGATTTCATATGTACAACTACTGAAAACATGAAAAGAACTTCTCCACTGACTAGCATTCCCAGCTTTGCTTATCTCCAACATTCCTCCCCAGAAAGTCAGTATAAATGTGTCCATTTTTCTGGTACTATTGATTCTGGAATGTGTAGGCTGGTATGTGAGGTTTCACTGAACTTTTAAATCATTTCATATAAAGCAAAGTTTACATAACAAAATGTAGAGAACAATATGCAGGAACCATAACTATACATTATTATTAATAGCATTTTCCTAAGAGACTTTCATGTAACATTTATAAAGCAGAATATGAACGGTCTACAGAAAATCCAAACTTTTGAGTTGTCACCAGTGCAGGAATAGAGGACAAATGTTCCAATGGGGATTTTTTTAACAACTATCTAATAATGAATGTGCTTACTTTGCTGAGATCTGATTTTACTTTTTGCTGTGTCTACAGGACAGAAAGTGAAGGAAAATCTCACCAAAGGGACATAAACATTAGAAAAAACGAAGGCGGTTTAAAGCAGTACTAAAGGCTAGGAGGGGAATTTATCAACTGGAGCAGACAAAATCTGGAGCAGTTGCCCATGGGAACCAATCAGCTTCTCTCTTTAGTTTGTTCAGTTGAGATTTAAAAATTAAAGAGATGCTGATTGGTTGCTATGCACAGCTGCTCCAGATTTTGTCTGCTCCAGGTTTGATAAATTCCCCCTGGGTGTTTTTTACCTTAATGCATGCTCTGCATTAAGGCAAAAATCACCCTGTACTTTACTAAAAAAACCCTACCCCCACCCCCAGCCAATTGTATCCTCAGCCACGACTGGGAACATACTCAGGGTTCCCTGAACTTCCTAGTTGTGGGGGAAGGTACTGAGGGGAGATAAGCCACCATAGGCTCCTTCTACCATCAGTCAAACTGTGACTGCAAGGGTGGGAGCATGGCCGGACGCACACAGCTAGGTGCAAGACGTCGATGGAAAAGCCTGAAAAATACGCCACACAAGTGTTTTGCACATTGCCCAGGAATACCACTTTTGTTCTTTCTTCATTTATGACCGACTCATACACCCAGAGGTTAGGTTGCCTGCAGATTCTTAGCAGTCACCCAAGGCTTTCCTGCCACTTATTTGAGAATTTTTTGTTGTTGTACCCTTGCACTAATGTGTACACAGTGCTCACTCCTACGAAAGTAGCAATGGTTGAACTTCTTCCATATCTATCTGTCTGATTGTGAATTAAGGAAGGCCCAAAAGCCGGGAAATCCCTGTGAAAACCTTTCCAGTCTAATAAGCTTTAAACAGGTTTTTTGCGGGTATCTGATCTTTTGATCAGGTAACTAGAAGAGTGATAGTTTTAACTTAGATTAAACTCTAATAACAGATTTAGTCTTACACATACTTCTACAAGTCTCCAGTATACTCCAGTTAAAGTGGAAAATGTGCCCTTGTAAAGCACACAGGGTGCATATCCTACCTGCTTAGTTCTTTCACAAGTACTAATAGTTTTGCTTCCCTCTAGTCTAATGCACTAGTCCAAACCAGCCCCTTTGTCAATAGTCAATAATTTAGAGATCTCAGAAGCACAACTTTTTTATACATACCCAAGTTCTTTGTGATTACTAAGACGTTTCTCAGCCACGAATCATATTACAACCTGCTGAGGAAGTAAGTTACATAGCACATGCTTCAAAAAGTATACACCTAATTAACCTTTTGGCTGCCGTGGGTTACATAAAATGCAAATTAGGATAGACAAAGTGGACTTTTTGGTTTTAGCATAGCTGCAGTTCTTGCATGATACTAAAAGTAGCACACTGATTGGTTTCAATTCATGTGTTGAATGCTAAAAATAGGACTGATCTCCTTTTCTTATTACAGTTTAGATAAAGTTTAGATCATATTTTAGGAGTTATTTATGCTTCCTTATGCTGATAAAAGTTAAACATTTCATAATGCATCTTTGTGGTATTTAAGCAAAACATTAAACTATGGTTGCCATTCGTCCTTGTTTGCTGGGGACAGTCTCTGTTTTGGGCTCCTGTATAGCCCGGACCAACCACTGCCTGTGTTCAGAGTTTTCACAGCAGGCTCCTCCCTCTCCCATTGATGCCCCCCCATGAACACTAAGGCAATGACAAGCACCCAAGAGAGCTTAGGTGATTATCCTGCCTCCCCTATAGACAGAATACCAGAGAAAAGTTCAATTAAGAGGCTGAGGGACTTGGGGCTGAGCATAGCATCCTGGGCTGTTCTTGTGGCTCCTAATGCTTGACCTGTTCTGTACTGGCTAATCACTGTTTGTATCCTTCCTGTCCGGACACTTGTCAGCCCCATCTATGGAGAGACTGGTGGTGTGTGGCTCAAGGGAGAACTTTTAGTAAGGGTCCTTGGTTGGATCTGGGCTTCCCGACTGTGCCAGTGCGATGCCAGTGCCATGTGTCAGCACTGCCCTGTGCAATGCACATGCCTCAATTGTTCAGTGTCACTGCTTGGGCCTCAATGTCTCTGCGTGGCAAAGTGTGCCTTCCCTAACAGATATCAGATCTACTGCACCCTGCGCAAAGCAGGGTACAGTTGTTGGAGATAGGATGTGGGGTGCTGTGGGGTGTTTTGAGGCACCACCTTTTTGGCAGGCTGTCTCTCTTTCCCCAAGATTGCAATCGATGACACCCTTCAGCTGATGTCAGGTAGGTTACTGCCTCTAGCGACAAAATGCTAGAGTCAGGATTGCTTATTGGCTGCCTATCTGTCCCTGCGTAAATCGCTTTCATCGTTAGCAATCAAGATTTGGCAACGTTAAGGGCCGAGGTTGGCAATAGAGGGCAATAGAGGTTAGTAGAAGGCACTGTGCTGTTAGCAATTCGTTGCTGACGGCAGAGTTGTTCGTCTAACGTCAGCCTTATGTATGATTCTTTATTGCAATTTAAGTGACTGTTGTTAAGAGATCAATGGGCTTGTTAGAGGAGCTGTGTAGCAATCTTAGGGGTCTGTGGACACTCCAATATCTGCAGGCTCAATTCTCTTTAACAGGATGCCTCCAGATTGCAATTAGCAGATTCCAATCTTATCTGATCCTCCACTGTAACTTTTACAAATGACTGTTTGCAGACAGATCTGAATGGGCTTGATAGAGGAGGCTATCACTGTCAATAACATCAATGCAGGGGCTTATTTTACTACCACACTGCAAGCTATACACTGTGAATTGACTTCAACTTTATTGGCCACACCTCCAGGTGTACGGCTGGTGGTGTGCGCTTCATTTTTCTGCTAGATGCCTTCAGGGCATCCCTCCTAACTATGCATGTATATCTTGGCACCTAAAAATGTTTATTTTGTCTTTATACCTTAAATGTCTGACTGTTGTTCCTAAAGGCTGTGACCAATTTAGGGTGTGTTAGAAATGGGGGTTAGATTTTGTAGGTGTGGCTACAGGTGGGTGCATGCTTTTTAAGGATGTGGTTAAAAGTGAGTGATCAGTAGGGTATCCCCAGATTTATTTATTTTTTTAAACCTTATGTTAAACCTCCACTTTGTATTTAAAAACTGGGAGGATGGAAACATTACTTCCAACTCCTACTACTAAGTTCTGTAACAGAGCACAAAGCAAAAATAATCCTAAGCGATAATGGATATGGAGCCATTTAATTACATACACCCTGTCTGAGTGAAGTGGTAAATTGGGGGAGGGGTACAACGCATTATCACTGCTACCTCCAAATCACATATAAGTAGTAGGTGCCAAGAATGTAATGAATTACAAAATAGGTGGCTTGCAGTTTAATTTTAAACTGTGTGAATAGCAATGAGGCAGAAGACGTAACCAATTTTTGAGGCAAAGAGATAAACATACAAAAAAATTCTGACTACATTTGTACTCCGTTTGTTGCCATTATGCAATCTTAAATAAGTTTAATTTTATTGGGTAGCTACAGAGAATCACTGAGGTTGGTGCAGTTTGCATGGCAATTATACACATAAAAAAAAAAATGAAAACTTCAAATCTATTTTATTCTCTATTGGTATGCTACATCTAAATGCTGGTTTTCTCTACATATCCTAAATTTCCCCTTTCGATATGGTCTGCAAATATCTTCGACTACTGCCCCATTTAATCTAGCATCTAGATCTGTATCCAATCGATTCACAGGGTTTTCACTAGGGATGCACCGAAATTTCGGCCGAAAATTGGACTTTTGGCAGTCAGTGATCGCTGACTGCTTGTAAATAATTGAGGACAGATTATGCTTACTGTGCCCCCAATTATGAACGAATGGGAAGTGCTCTACATCACCTCCTGTTCATTCATGATTGTGGATATAGAAAACATACTATCTGCACAAGTTATGAATGAACAGAAACACTCAGTATAGAGGATTCCTGTTCATAACAGAGATTGAGCATTGAGTGTCCTCAATCTCTTTTTCTATTTTAAAAAGGGAAATATCAGGGGTGTCAGACCCCTGATATTTCCCTAGAGTCTCCGACAGTAAAATTAAAAAATACAAATATTTATTAAAAAAATAAAAAAAAGTTTAGAAAAAAAATGATAAAATATTTTTTTTTTAATTAGAAAGGTTAGAGTAAAAATAATTTTCGCTTTTGGCCTGACATTTTTTTTTTATTTTCGGTTTTAAAATTTCATTTCGGTGCACCTCTAGTTTTCACCTTCATTTTGGGACAAACTAATTTATCCATATTTCTTGTCAACACTGAAGCAAGGTGAAAAGAACATGAAAAATTAATGTGAAAATAGGCAGGACAAAAGAACTGAGCAGCATACAAATTAAAAGAATTCAGCAAAGGTTTCTTTATTATGCAAATCAAGAGAACGAAAAATAGCCAATACGTTTGTTTGCTCTACCTGCTCTCTAATATGCTGGAATGAAGACTGTAAGTTGAGGATCTGATTGAAGAGAGGGCTTTGCAGAACAGATTTCAATAAACACAGCTTTTCTTCATTTGCTATATCCCCACGTTCCCGAACTTTTGTATGCAGACGTTCAACTGCCTGCAAGGCCCGATGGGTATCTACAATAAAAATGAAAGTTCAACATCTTGGAGAAAACAACCAATATTCCAGCTGCAGGCTCTCTAATGTTTATTATATTGGTATATTTCACTGTTCCCACCAGTCCTAGCTTTACATCCACACCAGCTAATGTTTGATAGTTAATTTCTAATATTACGACCTACAAGACGGCCAGAAAACATGTTTGTGGGTGTTAGACTGAGATTTACATTATATGGAATGCTATTTCTATTTCTTGTCAAGTTCAGCGAATTGTGGATCAATTCACAAGCCACCATACTTTCCATTTAGACCAGGGCTCAAGAGGCACTGCACTTGCATAATAAAAGGTGATGGAATGGTGTGTGATTTTGAATCACTACGTTCAGGTATGCATCCCCGTTGAATATCAGAAAAGCACATTCTGGACCAAAAGAGGTCCTGAGCTGCCAAAACAGCAACTGGATCATTTTTTTTTTCTCCTAGTTAAACCCAACATACCAAGATTGTTCTGGCTCTATTAGTACCCACAAAGCCCTGTTGAAGGGGGTCCTCTAAACCAGTGGTTCTCAACCTGTGTAACCTCAGGACCCACATTTGTCCTTGGTCAATAAGTCGTGACCCAAGTTGCACTGCAATGGAATGCACGGCATTGCGGTACTGCACGACCCGATGCGGGCAATACAACTGTGGGTGGGAGGTGCAGTTGAGGTGCCAATCAAATGAATGGCAATGCAATTGCCTTCTCATACCAAAACGTGTGGTAGGTGCGATTGCGAAGTACAGTGCGTTAATCGCACGTGTCTGTGCAATTAACGCACTGTACTAGTGTGAATGGGCCCTCAAAAACACACAACCACAAACACAATCTCACACACACACACACACACACACACACACATTAACACTCCAAAAAAAATAATTTGTTCTTTTTTTAAGATCCACCCATTCTCCCTACCTTATGAGAACTGGAGTGGATCCTTAGCTTGGGGTCCGGTGTGGGCTGCTGTACTATGATGAAGCTCCATCCATATGTGCAGTGCTTTACAGCTCCCTTGCACACCCTGTAGAGGTGCCGAGAGCCAGTATGCTACATCACACCGGTCTAGGCATCTCTACAGGACATGCGAGGGAGCTGTAAGCAATGCACATATGGATGGAGCCCACCCTACCTCAAGCTGACACTCGGCACCAGGCAGCATATTTTGAATGGCTGCTTGGCGCAAGAACTGACAGTGCTGCGCTAGGGGGGGGCTGAGGACCCTCTCACCTAGAAAAGTGGAAGGCACACGGGGACCCACTGAACACAGGGTCGCGACCCACTTTTGGGTCATGACCTACCAGTTGAGAACCAAGGCTCTAAACCATACAATGTACCCAAATTAAAATCAGTACTAAACTGCACACAATCTGGGGCTTTCCTCCTCACATCTTTATTTAAAGAGGAACTTTACCCATATCTTTAAAATAACAATAAATACACCTTTAAAAATGTTTAGTAATGGCAATCTACAAACACATACTTCTAGATAATTGCCGCCTTTTTATTTTTTGCATACCTTATTTTTCTTTTCCTCCCCATTCTTCTCACAGTGGCCATTTTTACTAAGGACAGATTAATCCATCTCCCTTTACTTCCTGGAACTCGGGCACATGTGCCTAGGACATGTGACCATGCACATCATCTCAGGGGAGGAAAATGTCTTTGCCTAAGATTACAGATGTGATTTCCCAGCAATGCTATGCTGATGTGACCTTCCCAGGATACATAGTTTGGGCACGATTACATCATTTGTAACAGCTGATTGGCTGCAGTCATCACTCAGTCTGGCTTCTTCGCAAATGTCAACTTAAAACTCAACGTTCGTAATCTTTGTTTTAAAGACGAAAATGCCTAAGTGGCCGGCTGGCCACGTGTCTGTACACCATTATACTTGACTCGTCTGCTACCAATTGTTATGTATTCTGTAAAACTCAATAAAGATATACAAGCTTTAAAAATTTTTTTTTAAAAACTCAACGTTTTCAGGAGGGGTAAGGGCCACACACTGCTTCCTGCTGACCTGGCCGGAATCTAAGCAGAGTACGGCCAGCTTTAGAGCCCAGACCCATTCTACACTGGTCGGCCCTCCACTGCTGGGCATTGTTTACACCCATTTTTTGTGGGGCAACTATGCTGCATTGAATGGGCAGACTACACAGATCAATGGCACAGGTACTGCTGCAGGTATATTGATAAGAGTGAGTCACCTGTCTCTGTTTAATAAAAGGTTGATGCAAATGAATGCCTTATTCTATTCACCTGCACTAACCTACATTCAGCAGCAATCATGTACACAGTGGCTGCACTACTGGGAAGATTCCATAAACGCAATGCATATGACATTTTTCTTAAGTGCAGTAACCCAGAGCATTCAGAATTCAAGCAGATGCAATCAGGCACACAGTGGATGAATTCTGGTTGCTTGTTACTGTATATGTTACCGCACTTAAGATGTAGCACTCTTTATACTGTCAGTGCAGCTTCATTCAAAGGATGTTAACCAGAGGCGAATGCCGCCAAGCCTCAGGCACTCTGTAAATGGCCATGTACACACAATGTCTTAGTATGAATAAAATGCATCAAGACATCCAACAAATTGGCCTAAACGCTAGAACAGAGAATCACAGAAGGAATGTCCTTTAGATGGAAATCCATTTTAAGTTTTACAAAAATTCTAAACATTGTAAGTGAAAGATTCAACGAATGTAAAAATGCATACAGATACGTTTTAAATAGCCCAGTATTAAAATAAATAAAAACATTACGAAAATAAAATATTGTAACACTCACCAATAGTTTCCAGCATAGTTCTCATTAGTACGGTTACCTGCACAAAGAAAACAAACTAATTGTGAACAAAAAAAATTGATTTCTTGACTGTGGTTAAACCCCACCACCCCACCATCCCCCTGTTGTATTACAGTGCCTCACTTGCCAAAAGGGCATTTTAACAGGTGGCAAAAGTAATCACCCTTTAGAAGGAAGGACAGTGTCAGCACCAATTCAGAGATGATTTGAGGATCTACAGCCGAGTGATGCACAAATAAGAGACATTTATGTTAATAATTAAGGTACTTGAACACATTTTTAAGATTTAACTTCTGAGTTTAGTGTCACTTTATGTGATCTGTTCGTTACCCTCTTCACATCTTCTGCACCATTACCAAGCTAAATGTTTCAGCCCCCTCAATACCGGCATGTTTTTTCATTTCTAAAAAACTGCAGAAAAAAATTAGATCACTTAGGAGTTTCTACTTTTCAACAAAATAGGGTCATTTAGAGCTTTTTGTACTATCCTGATTTTTTCTTCTTCATATGTTTAACAGTAGGGGAATTTTTTTGGTCTTTTTTCCTTTTTATTGTAAAAAATAAAAACAAGCAAGTTATTAAATATCACGAAAAGAAACCTCTATATGTCTAAAAAAAAAAGAAAAAAAGATATAAAAAAAAAATTGGGTTACAGTGTTGTGCGACCAGTCATTCTCAAACTTTCACAGCACTGAGAATTGAAAAATGGCCAGGTAATGAAGGGGGTGTAACATGCCACTACTGAAAGCGGGTTTGGTATTTAGTTAGACTTCTATGGGAATGCAAAACCCACTCGAAACAACCAGATGCTCATGAACATACACCCATAGGGCTTGTTCACACCATCTCCAGTGCGTTCTGCCACGGGTAGTGGGCAGAATGCACTGGATCGCATAGAGCAAGCCTCTCTACGTTCCTGGGCGGGTGGTTCCATTAATGTCAATGGCACTGCAGACACGCCTCCTGCCCGCACCAGAATGCGTGGTTCAGCAAAGCCCGCAGTCTAGTGTGGTGCGATCGCAAAAAACATAGTGCATGCACTATTTTTTTGGCGATCGAACCGCACCAGAACGCACAGCAGGCGGGAGGTGTGTTTTCGGTGCCATTGATATTAATGGAACCACCACGCCCCCTCCCCAGAACGCAGGGAGGCTTGCTCTATTCGATTCAGTGCATTCTGGCCACTACTCGTGCCGAAACGCTCTGGAGATGGGGTAAATAAGCCCTAAGGGTGTATGTTCATGAGCATCTGGTTGTTTCGAGTGGGTTTTGCATTCCCATAGAAGTCTAACTAAATACCAAACCCGCTTTCAGTAGTGGCATGTTACACCCCCTTCATTACCTGGCCATTTTTCAATTCTCAGTGCTTTCAGTGCTTGTTTCCAGTGGGTTTTCCATTCCCATAGAAGTCTAACTATGCCAATTCCGCTTTAACCACTTCAGTACTGGCATGTCAGAATGCACTGAAGATGGTGTGAACAAACCCTTAAACTAATGTCAAGAATGTATTTTTTCACAGGGTAATGATTAGGTATCAATATATCTCCGGGCGCTTTAGTGTACAAGACATCACATCCACAAAATAAATGTATAGAGCAAATCTTTTTTGGAAAAATAGAAATTTGAGGTACCAACAAAAATAATACCAGTAAAATGATGATTTGTAATAAACATCATTAGAAAGTCTATATATGGTTCATAAAACATATTAAATTGAAAAATAAATACACGCGCTATCCCTATACAAAGTCAGCTCGCTACATCTCTGCACCAAGTGTAATATATAAGCTTTTCGTAAAAACACAAAACAAGCTCCTAAAACACCAAGTGACAGAAGACGCCTTCATATCCTCTTTGTATAGTACCGCTTACAAACAACAATAAAATACAATGTTTAAAATATAAACAGTCACCTAAAGCAAACACTGAACATGTGTTCCCCATGTCTAGTAATTAGAATCCAGCTATGGGGATAAAAGAGTTCATAAAATCCTCCTAATGACACTTCGGACTCATTTTGGCTAGGTTCACACCTAAGCGATTGCGCTGGTGAGCTGTTTTTGCTCATCTTTGTTTGGGAGATTTTGCTTTGAAAACCGTGCTTTGACAACGGCCCGAAAATAGCTCCTGCACCTTTTTGGGCAAATCGCAAAGGTGTGAGCCGTTTCCATAGACTTAAATGGAAATCTCTGTTTTGTGCGATATCACGTGGATGAATTACTTCGGTGTGAACCTAGCCTTTATAAAGTGTTGTCCCATCGTATAGCTGTAAATCCTCTCTGCGCCATCTTATACTGCTGGAGTATACAGTGCTCCAGCAGAAATCTCCAGCCTACCTCTATTCCTATCCTTTGACTGCTCCCAGCACCCTCCTTCCTCACACTGATCCGCACTGCGCTGGCACACACACTGTCGCCGTCTCTCTTCCTGTAGTGTCTGAGCGTGCCCCGCCTCTTCCCCCATTATAATATTATTGTCACAAAAATGGACTTTTAATTGGTTTTTCATTGAGATTTTTGTCTTTCATTAACCCCCATAATGAAAAACAATATTCTAATCGAAGGGAAAGTCGGTGAAGAGATCAATAGAAGTTTCTATCTCTAAACCTCAGGGAAAGAATGTGTTTTTCACAGGTTAAATGACTGCACTCAATGCACACAGCTCTAACACAAGGATAAGGTGCTCTATTTTTAGTCAAATCTCCTTGGACTCAGCTGAAAAAAAATGTACATTTTTGGTAAATGAAGCTCCTTAGCCTGGTGTGTTAGCAATGTGAATTAAGCCTATCAAAGCTGGTTACTGTAACCTACAGTGTGTAATAGCATTCACATTCTTATTTCAGATCAAGCAGAAAGGTGACATAATATTCGTTTATTGTATTATTAGAGGGACATTCTGATTGTCTCTATTGCTGCTGAGAACCATATCCCATGATCACCACTGTGATTTAATACTTATGAAAGAACCCTGAAGTGTAAAGAAATTTGCAAATGTCTCTTTAGTATTTGTCAGTAGGGAAGCGACTCTTATTTCCTAAACATCCCTTTATCATTGTTTTTGCAGAGCGCAATTCTCCTATAGCTCTCAGCTAAATCCAGAGCTCCACTGCGAGGCAGAGACCTGGAACACCAATTGCCCCAGAGGCAGAGAAGATGTTGGATTCCTGACTTCGCCCAGAGCGACAGAAGTCGCTCTGCGGTTGATCGTAGCAACGTGGACTCGGAGAACACCCTGAGACGAGACAACCCCACCGAGACCAGCAGAGGAAGGAACGTCCTGTATGTGGAATATGCTTACAGGGATTGAAATGGGGAGTGACAGCCACCAGACTACCCTGCTCCCACAGATTTCATACCAGCTGCTTCGGCAGACGGGTACTGGAGAGTCAAACCTGTCCAATCTGCCAGGAATGGCTCAGTGGTACTATTCAGGTAAGTGTCTTACATCTTTCAACCACTTTTACTATTGCAGAGTAAAAGTGATTATTTTTATCAGCTGGAGAAATCATTTACTGCTTATTTTTTTAATTAAGAACATTTTCTTTGAGAAAATATTTCATAAATGTAATTTCTGTTCTCTCACATACAGTATGCGTTTCCATTACCAGATAATAGACAGATGGCCATCCACCTTCCTCCCCAAGTTTGGGCCAGAGAGCTGCCAGTCTCCATTGATTTTATTGATAGAGAACCAACTATACAGACGCTGCCAGGTAAGATAATAAAACCGTTTAACAGTAACATTTAGAGATTGTTCCAGAGGAAGGCAAATCACATTTACTAAACCATCACTATATCATTGTTTTTGCAGGGCAAGATTCTCCCACAGTGAATATCAGAGCAAGAAGAACTTCACAGTGGGTGAGTGAAGAACAGCTGCCCCAGACATCTAGAAGGGGTCGGAACCCTGACAACACCCATAGGGACAGAAGCCGCTTTCCCCTGCACAGGAACCACCCTGAACAAGGAAACATCCACAGGCCTCCCGACCGATGACCAGCAGATGGAGGAGCCTCCTGCATGCAGCATATGCTTGGAGGAACTGGAAGAGGAAGCACGGACCACCAGTCTACCCTCCTTTTTTTTACATTATGTTATAAAACAACTAATATTACCCGCTTTTTTGGTAAAATATAAAAGACGGGGTCACGTCGGGTAAATATTCACCAAACATGTCAAGCTTCAAAATTGCGCGCACTCGCAAAATCGCAAAAAACTAGCATACCCAAAATTGGCCATAGGCGACGCTTTAAAAGCTTTTACAGCTCATCAGTTTAGTGTTATCAGCGATTGATGGCCCTAGAACTATTGCTCTCATTCCGACGTTCTTTTTTGTGTAACTTTAAAAAAATTTGGGGGGAAACTAAATTTTTGTACTATTTTTTTTTCCACTTAACTTTATTGCTAGCACAGAGGGGGCTGAGAAACCCCCTTATGTGATAGCAAAAGAGGTGACAGGTCCTCTTTATGGAGACATCAGGGGTCTCCGAGACCCCTAATGTCACCTAGGACCCCCCTGAAGAAGCTGATGAAGCAGAGATCTGCTTCATCAGCTTCTCTCCAGCATCTGAAGCTGGAGAGTGACACGAGAATGCGGAAGTGATGTAATATACATCAGTTCTGCATTCTGACAGCGGAGAGGGGACCGAAGGGAGCTTGTGTACCGAGCTCCCTCTGATCCCCTGTGACAGAGGCCTTATGCTGGTCCCGGGCTCACACCGGAGCCCGGGACCAGCTTGACAGCGGGAGGGGGGAGAGCTGCGGAGGGGGCGCACGTCTCGGGGCCTCGTACAAGCGATCCGCCGGCTCTATAGCCGGCGGATCGCTTGTATATTAACGGGCATCGCTGCCTCTTTTCAAATAGCGGTGGCACACGTCTGGGGGCCTCATAAAAGCGATGAGCAGGCTCTATAGCCGGCGGATCGCTTGTATATTAACGGGCATCGCTGCCTCTTTTCAAATAGCGGGGATTTCCCGAGCGGGCGGATGTAACAGGACGTGTATACACGCCCAGTTACATCCAAGAAGCTCCCGGCCGCCCGTGTATACACAGCGGCTGGCCGGGAGGTAGTTAAAGAGGGAGTCCATGCCATTTACATCAGGTAAGACATGCGTAATATAGGGATAGATTTCCTCCATTATGATATGGGAAATAGGAGTTCATATTTCTAAAGCGAAGCAACTTTTATTTACTAAACATCACTTCCCAGTTACTACATTCTTGTTTTTGCAGAGTAAGATTCTCGTATGGCTCACAGGACAAGGTCCGGAGCTTTAATGCCGGGGAGATCACCATCTAGAAGACGTCAGAACCCAGACCTTACCCAGAGGGACAGAAGTCGCTCTCCGGTCGACTGGAACAACTCTAGAGCTGCAGCTAACGATTATTTTCAAAATCGATTAGTTAGCCGATTATTAAGTTCGATTAATCGGTTAATCGGAAAAACAATCAAATACATTTTTAAAAATGGCTCCAGTGATGGAGTACTAGTTTGTATTGAAAGGAGCAAGCTTGGAGCGGTGGAAGTAAAAAAGAAAAAAAAAGTGTGGTGTGCAATATAGTGAAATGGAAAGTGTAAAATTATACAGCAATCAATGCAGAATGGCACCGGCTATAGAGGACTACAAAACCCAGCAATAGTACATTATACAGCGCAATGCAGAATACCTCCAGCTATAGAGGAATACAACAAATCCCAGCAATAATACATTATACAGTGGTGCACTGCCGAATACCACTGGCTATAGAGGACTACAAATCCCAGCAATAGTACAATATACAGCGCAATGCAGAATATCACCAGCTATAGAGGAGCACAACAAATCCCAGCAATAGTACATTATAGCTGGTGGTATTCTGCATTGCGCTGTATAATGTACTGTTGCTGGGTTTTGTAGTCCTCTATAGCCAGTGGTATTCGGCAGTGCACCACTGTATAATGTATTATTGCTGGGATTTGTAGTGCTCCTCTATAGCTGGTGGAATTCCACATGGCGCTGTATAATGTATTATTGCTGGGATTTGTAGTCCTCTATACAGCGCAGTGCAGAATATCACCAACTATAGAGTACAACAAATCCCAGCAATAGTACATTATACATACAGTATATAATGTATTGCTGGGATTTGTATTCCCATGTATAATATACAGCACAATGTACCATCAGCTATAGAGGAATAAAAATCCCAGCAATACATTATAGAGCACCACGTGTGGGAAAGTGCAGGCTTATACCTGAGCAGTCTTCCAGCAACTTGCTTCTCAGATCGGGCCTGTCAATCTGCCGCTGTCATCCCCCCACACCTGCTCCTCCTTACTACATCTCCCTGTGCCGATGGAGAATGTGGGCGGGCGGTGAGTGTGAGGCGGGAAGGAGGTGCGGCGTGTAAAGCGTGGATGCGGGTCTGGCAGCGTTGAGTGTGAGTTGGGGAGGAGGTGGGGCGCACAGCGTGTGTGGAGCCGTGAACAGGGCCAACTGATCAGAAGCCGATTAATCGATTATTGAAAAAGTTGACAACTTTTTCAATAATCGATTATAATCGATTATGTCGATTAGTTGTTGCAGCCCTAAACAACTCAGAACCAAAAAACGCCCAGAGACCCCCTCTTAGCGGCTAGCAGAAGGAGGAGAGCCCTGCATAAAACATCTCTAAAATGAATTGCAAGAGGGAGCGGTGGATTGCAACTAGCAGACCACAAAGCTCCCAGCAATTTCACACCAGCTGTGTCTGGAGATGGATGCAGGAGACAAGCACCTGTCTGCTCTGCTGGGCTTATTCCGGTATGCGTTTTCTATCTCTCCATCTTTTGTCACAAATCAACCCACTTTTACCACGGCTGGATCACCGTGATTGTTTTTATTCGTTGGTAAAATGATTTAGTATATATTTTCTTGGAATTGCACAATTCTTTTAAGAAACCCAAAATTTAAATTTGTTCTCTCTCCTCAGATACAGCACACAATGACGCTACAGCATTAGCTCTCGTTCACACCTCATGCCCAAAACACACCTAGTGCCCTTCATTTCTATGGCCATGTTCACATTTGAGTGTTCTGTTGCTTGTAGCAAAACGCTTGCTGCTGGAAAAAGTATGCAAGCTTCTTTCTGGCAGACTAAGCATTTCTTGGCCCCATGGACTTCAATGGAAACGTTCAAAAACGTGCATTTGCTGCGTTTTTGTATGTGTTTTATGCACGTTTGCCCATTTACAGCAATTTGTCACAATCAACTAGCAAAAACAACCGACTTAATGCACGTGCAAAGAAAAATGCACAAAAACGCGAGTAGAAACAAGCACAAACGCTGTTGCCTAGCGGTGAATGCAGCCTTACCGAAAGATGACCATCATTGTCCCTGAAGAATCCTGGGACAGACAGGTATTGGTCTCATCTTTCTTTGGAGTGTCAACTATACTCTTTTATCTGACGTCATCTCTCTGAAAAGATTATGTGCATGCTTATTGGAAATAAAACCATTTAAATATATCAAAAGTGCCATAAATATGTTTATTCCCCAACGTTAAAGTACATTAAAGAGTAATGGATACAACCACATGAAAACTTCCAGCCTCTAACATCCGCACATCACAACGGCAGCTGAGACCCCCCATGCGTCACTGCACCAAATCAGTCAAGCAAAACAAATGGCAAACAAACTCATCAATTTGTTACCAGCTTTACAGCAAGGTGCACATGGAAGGGCTTTATACAGTAACAGCAAAAAGTTTCCCAGCACAAAGAGGTGCCTTTGCACGGCTGCTTGGCTTTCACATATTCTGCAGAAGACGTGTATCTAAACCTCTGTTTTTAAACTTATCGGTGAGACATGTTTTTTTGCATGATGGCTAGTGAGTGTGCTGGGAAACTTTTTGCTGATACTGTATAAAGCCCTTCCATGTGCACCTTGCTGTAAAGCTGGTAACAAATTGATGAGTGTGTTTGCCATTTGTTTTGGTTAACTGCACACGTAGGGCACTGTGTGTGTGTGTGTGAGTGCTGCTCCCATTCCATAGTGTGCCATATCATGGTAGCCAGGCAGCAGCGCTCTCTAACACGCACAATGTGCATTAAAGGGTAAGTTAACTCTCCCAAGTAGTTTGGAAAAATGTAATCACCTGCTCAAATTTCCACACCCCTGATGCATGAAGAATAACTTATAGGGACATTTCTTATCTGTGTGCAGTTTACACTGCAAAGTCTGATCATGAGGTTAAGCAGTTGATCTTAAGGATGTCAGACATTATATAGCAGGTTTATATACACACACTGGATATACCAGTGTTTAAAGTGGCATACAGTCCAAATGCAGCAAATGGAGGCAATTATAACCTAGTGGACACTCTGGGAAATTTGATGAATGGCCACAGGGAGTGTATTGGATGGAGAAGAAGTGTGATATGCTGGTCCGCTGTAGTCTGGTTCAGCTGGGGAGCCTATGAGGGGCATCTGTATATTGGGACAATAGCTCTCTTGGGACAATAGCTCTCATGGGACAATAGCTCTCACAGTGATATCTGGATAGAGGAAGATACATCACACTATTTGTTAAGGGAGGATGCAATTATAATAATGTTGCATGTGCACTGTATATATTTCAGAAGCATAATTTAATTTACATGCAGGACCCTGCAATAGTGTTAGGGGTTTTTAAATGTTTTAGAGTATTTTTGCGGTTTGTTTACCTATATCGGATTTACTTTATTATTATAATATAATGATCAGCTGTTAAATACAAGGTGTAGTTATATTTTTGGTGACAGAGATGCATACATTATAGTGGAAGTCTATGTCCAGATCTGGCCTCTAAATAATGTAAATGTGCAGGCTTTTTTTTTTTTTAGTTGGAGGGCTTTTTGATTGCTTAAAGGAGAACTATGAGGTGAGTGCTTTTCACTCACCTCATAGTTCTAGCCGACCTGTGACAATGAGACTGTCACAGGTCGGCTCAGTAGATCGGGAGGTGAGAAAACACATACCGGGTTCGCTCGCCTCTCGATCCTGTCACGGCTCTCTGCTGTGACAGGGGGAGGGGCTGGATTCCCCTCTCCGATCTGCCAGCGCTGACTGGCGGAACGGACGGGGAGGGGGCGGGTACAGCTGGCTCTGCCTCTAGATAGGCAGAGCCAGCTGTCACTCACACAGCTGGGCGGATCCCGTCATCTAAGTCGTGATCCGCTCCGGCGTCTCAGTATACCGCGAGCTACAGCTCGCGGTATACTGAGCTTAGGGTAACGGGAGGACGCTAGTTTGTGTCCTCCCGTTACTCTAAGGAGAACTATGGGGAAAAACACTGATCCCATAGTTCTCCTTTAAGCCCCTTCTCACCATAACCTGTACGGTTATTCTGTCTCGTTGAGTCCTGAGCCCTACTTCATACCGTAGAAGCCATGGTTTCGATACACTGCACTGGTGATGGCCAAGAAGCCTGAAACAGCTTTATGTAGTTTGAAATAAATTGCTCCATAATATTAAACTATTTTTGCACTATACACAAGAGGTTCTGGGTGTGCATTTGACTAGTGGGGGCATAAAGGAATGCTTCACCTGGCCCTGCCCACTATCCTGAAATAAGTAAATAATTTTCTGTGAAAATATTCAACTATTAATGGAAATCGATACTAGGATACTACATCAGGTAAGCCATGAATTAAAGATAAATGTCCCCCATAACAATTTATTATGGTCACTTAAAATAGACTTTTAATTCGTTTTTACTGAAGTTCTTATGTTGGAGATCCCCCAAAATTAGAATAGTTATTCTCATCAAAAGAGATTCCAATCAGGTCGAATATATAGAGAATTGGAGTTTGTCATTTAAGGGCCTATGTTGATGGACTTTGGCCTTGTGTCGATGGCATTAGTTTGGCATCACTGAGAAGCTTCTGAGATGCTGCAGAATTTCCTGACAGGTGCACTTGACCTGCAGTTTGTTTCCTTCTGACCTGAATTTGGCAAGATGAACCACTTGCAGACCAGTCACTGTACATATACGACCAGTCCGGAGCCTCAAGAAGTGGCGGCTTCAGACACAGAGCTGATCAGACCAGCTAATTGGTTATCACATCGATCACATGGCAATGTTTACATTGCTAAACCCTCCACTTCCTTTTAGAACAGAGGCAAGGGAGAGTAACTGAAGTAATAAATAGATGAATCATCCATTCATTACTTTCAAGTGAAAACAAGCTGCAGTAGCAAAAAAAAAAAAATTTACATTGATTTTAACCCTTTTACCCCCTCCTCCTCTCACAATATGCACTGAGTGGGAAGATTATTATGACCACCTGACGTATGTAGGCAAATTAGCTATAATTAGCTATAATTTTGTGCTGAAGTTGCTAGAGGGCCAGACCATTATAAATAGGGAAGCAGGTTGTTTACCACGACAGTAGAAGTGATTTTTTTCTGAAGATATGGGTAAACAACGCGATTTAACAGCCTTTGAACGTGGCATGATTGTTGGGGCTCGGAGCCATGGAGCGAGTATCAGCAAAACAGCAGAATTCGTTAAATGTTCAAGAGCAGCTGTTGTTAAAGTGTTTAAAGACTGGACTGTGAGCCGAAAATCTGGGTCTGAACGTGCGAATTGTGGCCGTCAGCGACGAGGCAATGTTAGGGCAGAACGGAGAGTGGCAAGACTGGTACAAGACAACAGAAGGACAACAGAGCAGTGTCAGATTCCTCGCATCACCTTTCAACATCTCGTGGAGTCACGAGGCGGCCCAACAAAGTACTCATGGGGTGGTCATAATAATCTGGCCACTCAGTGTATGTTAGGTCCATTCCATCTCTTCTCTGATGTTAACCCCTTATCTTGCACATCTGTATATTAACCTCATCTCTATTATCTCACTATTAGGGTTGCAAGTAACGATAATTTTCATAATCGATTAGTTGTCCGATTATTTTTTTCGTTTAAATGGATTTTAAAAAAGCCATCTTTTATATAAAATAAAATACACAAATGGAGTGTTACAAACAAAAGTTTACTTAAGAATAAAACTGCATGCACATTTTTTGTAATGGCAGCGCACGGCATTGCAGTACCGCAAGTTCCAGTGCAGGCGACCACCCTGCAGACGAGAGGCGCGTTTGGGGTGCCATTGAAGTGAATGCCACTGCAACATAATAAAATAACCAAACTTTTATTTAAAATAACGAGAGAAGCAGCAGCAGAGGTTCTATAATTTTTCTGGACCTCATAAGAATGTTGGACCAAGGACGCATGTGCGCTGAGCCTTGCATGCCTCCAACAGATGCATTCTTTTGAGGACCACAAAAATTATAGAACAGCGGCTCTCTAATTAGGCAGCCACTCTCTACTCGCTGTGTACTAATGCTGTGCTCGATCTTCTGTTTTGGAGGGCAGGGAAGATATAGTCTCCATAAAGAGAACCTGTCACCTCTAAACGCTATGAAATAGGGGATTGTTAGCCCCGGTATGATAGCAATAAAGTAAAAAAGTGATAAGAAAAATAATAAAATACATTAAAAAAATAAAACCAACCCCGCTGCTCCCACCATATTGTGGTGACCAGGCAGCAGCATATAAAGGATACGTTCACTTTCCCAAGTAGTTTGGGAAAATGGAATTACCCGCTCAAATCTGGCCCCCTCTTCCCCCCTGCTATTCTTACCTTTCGGCGAACAGTACTTCCCCTCCGCCGGTACATATGTACTATCCGTACTGCCATCTAGCACAGCCTTGCACTATGAATTTTGCATTTTGCTCACTCATTGTTCAGAGTGTTCGCCTGACTGCACTGACCAATGACAAGTGCTTCTTAGCACAGTTAGGTAACGCTTAGGTTGAAATTATTTTTGGCCCTCGAACAAGTCCTTTTTTGTTTTAAACTTCCACACCCCTGGCTGTAGATGGAGATAGACACCAATGCATACTTATTTAAAATAACAAATACCTGCACTCAGACCTGCCTAACTGCCCATTATATTAAATACTGCAGTGTAAGAGCCCTTTCAAATGGGCATTCTGATCAGGTCCGCCTGTCAGTTTTTCATGTCACCATTTACATATGATTCCCCACAGACCAATATGGGTGTGGTAATCACAGTTTTTTCCTTCATCACAACATGCAGGGCAAAAAAATGGACGAATAGGGATGTTGCAGCGGTGACATCCGTTACGATCAGCAGGGGATCCGTGCATGAATCCGCTCCTGATCGGACGGTGTGAAAGGGGCCTTAGGGTCTGTTCACACCAGACAGCCACCCTAAGGTTTTATTCCCTCCAGTTCAATCAATTTTACCTCATACTAGCCAAACAATTATGCATCTGGTTAGGGGTACAACATCACGCCTCCAGTAAGAAGGGAATAGATACATTCAGATAAAGTACTGTCATTTTTTAACACAAAAGTAAACAAAATATAAGTAAAACAAGGTTAAAACATACTGTGCAGTCAATACAAAAAGTAAAAGATCCATTAAAAGTGAAACTGTAAAGACAGGAATGTGGGAGCTGCCATCACAGTTTTCTATTTAAAGGCACAGATGCCTTTTTTGCTACTTAGTGAGTCACTGACCCAGAACAAGCATGTAGCCTTTAAAATCTGAACTCTTACCCTCCATTCGTAATCCAGGTCAGCAACTCTCTAAGTGATGGAGCCAGATTGGCAGCCCTGGAGCTTGCAATATGGAAAGGAAGTCAGCAGTGGCAGCTCCCATATTTCTGTCCTCTCCTCGGGAATGTAAGCAGCTTGTACAGTCCAGATGTAAGTTTTCCTGCTTTTTCAGAGACTAAAGAATGTTGCTTATCTGAGGAATGTAGGTAAGTACTTAGTAAGATACTTATTACATCTCATGGGATATCAGCAGGAAAAAGCAGGAATCCTCTACGTATTGCAGGCTAACAATAAGTAAGATCCACCTTTAGTCATTTTTATACAACTCCAAGCACAGATAGTGACCACCCATTTAATTATTAAAGTGATACTAAACTCAGGAGGTAAATGTTAAAAATGCATTCAAGTACCCTAACTATTAACAGAAATGTCAGAAATGTCTTGGTGCCGACACTATCCTTCCTTCTGGAGGGTGGCTACTTTTGTTCCTCATGGCCCCTGTGCGTGTTGTAAAGTAGCCTCAGCTCCAAACTCATACATGAGACCAAAATGCGAGTTCTCTCTATGCACCCAATGGATGTTTCAGTATGGCAGCTCCAGGCAACATTTTGCAGGAGATTGTGGCCATTTGTTGAACAGAGAGTTACCAAAATATTTGTAATTCTGTTGTGGTTTACCCCTGGCACATTGCACATTCAGATGAGTGACTATTATCTGGCTGATCTTTCCAGTTGTGTATCATCTGCCTCCAGCCTGCTTACTAAACAATGGAATAAGTATAGAAATACTGAACTCCGACACCCATTTACAGCTTGAATGTTCAGAGCATAAAACTCAAAATATTCAAAAAGAAACAGCCAAGCAATTCAACACATGTGTGTTCCACTATCCTTTATACACAGAAGAGCTGGCCATACACTGCTCGAATGTTGGCTAATTAGTGCTAAATCAGGCAAAATTCAAGCATTCCTCTGCCCTACCAGCACTCCCCGCTCAATGATTTTTTAAGTCGACCTTTGTGGATGGAGTTGACACAAAAATGCTCAACCGAACAGCGCCTGCATCTGATTAGGTCCCTGTTTGGGTATTCAGAAGCTGCTGCCAAATACATTAGCCCTGCAGGATAGATTCCATCATACATGCTGTTTAAGATGGGTATACATGGTACACATTTGTACAAAAGGTGCCTCTGTCGGTACCCTTTCGCCCCTCATCCCTCGATCAGCCCATCAAAGGAGCTGTTTGGAAAATTCCCAGCCGAATGGATCTAGCAATAAATCAGCTGCTAGCTTCGGTTGGGTATCCTGAAAGAGTCTGGTGCTCACTGTCAGAATAAAATGCAAACAGTAAGCACTCGTTCACACCTGAACGTTTTGTAGCGCGTTCTACGCACGACGAACGCTCTACAAAACACTCAAAAATATAAATCCCATTTTATTCAATGGTCTCGTTCCCACCTTGGCGTATTTCCGCCTGTCCCTAACGCGCTACAAAACGGACTGAATGAGAAAAATGGCTAGGTGTATGGTTGGCTTTATTCAAATATTCTTGGATGTCTAAGGCTGCAGCTAATGATTATTTTCGTAATCGATTAGTTGCCCGATTATTTTTCTGAATTAATCGATTTGTTGCATTAAAAAAATATATATATATCTCTCTCTCCCCCCCAAACCAACCAACTAATCGATATTGAGAATAGTTGACAAGTATTCTCATAATTAATTATTATCGATTAACTGATTAGTTGGTTGCAGCCCTAGTGATATCCCAGAACTAAAAGGTTTTCTCCCTTGATGGGACGGGATACAGTTACACACCAGCAATCCTTTTACGTTGAGAAATTGTCTTTAGTAATTTACTGAGCCGGCAATGTCTTGGCCTGATATTCACTGCAGTAATAAGCAACGTCATGTAAACAATTAGCTCTGCAAGTCTGTCATATGGAGGACTTTGTTAACAGGATCATGAAGGCAAGCCAGTAAGCCCTAATAAAACATGGAAACGTTTTTTTTTGACAGATGCAGAACTCAAGGCAACTCTGGATTCCAGTGTAGTCAAGACACATACAGTACTACCGCCATCAATGAGAGTGACTTGAGCCTTGCTAATGATAGGTTTGAGAATAAAAATAACCTTCTGAGCCCAGAACACTTGATTCGGTAATAGGCTTTAATGCCATATGCCATTAACTCACACTTTAACCCTTTCCTACTCTCTGAAACAAAACAAAAAATGTTTTGGCTAGACACACTTTAAAGCTGAACTACAGCTCATACTTTTAAAGCAGTTACAGCAACTGGGGTTGTGTTCTTTTTGGAAAAAAAAGCTTAAAAGTAACATTAAACTCAGGAGAAAAATCTTAAAAAAGCATTCAGGTACCTCACCTAATAACAAAAATACCTTATTTATGTATCACTCAGCTGTAGATCCTCAAATCATCTCTGAATTGGTCCAAGTGATCTATTATGGGAGTGAGCTTGGAGCGGTGGCTACTTTACAACACACACAGGGACCATGAAAAAAAAGTAGGCACCCTCCAGAAGGAAGGACAGTGTCGGCACCAATTCAGAGATGATTTGAGGATCTACAGCTGAGTGAGACACAAATAAGAGACATTTTTACTAACAGTCGGGGGAATTGAATGCATTTTTAAGATTTAACTCAAGTTTAATGACACTTTAAAATTACACAAATAAAAGCAGGCCGTTGTGTTAAATGGACACTTTGCTGGCCACCTTGGTCTAAGCCCTGATTCACCCCAGAACATATGGTAGTTTGAAGTTCAAAGCTCCAAAACGCTCAACAGCCAAAACCCCATGCTTTTAAATTGTGCCTGTTCACATATGAGAGCTTGGACAGCTGTAGCTCAACTCCTGATGTTCCAAATGGCACATGAGCTACTTCTGAAGCAGAATAAGGCTTTTGGGTAGACTAGGCTTCAATGGAAACACCTGAAAATTAGCTTTTTTTTTAAAAGGCTAAACAGACATGTCCTTCTCTCAGTACCTGACTTTCCATTGACTAAAACAAAAACACTCAAGCCTGAATAAATGTGCCAAAACACGCAAATAAAAATGCTCCAAAATTGCATGTAAACGCCCTGGACTGAATGCAGCCTAAGGGCTTGTTCACACCATCTCCAGATGTCTTTTTGATGCGTTTTTTTTAACAAATTAGTTTTGCTTGGCTGTGAAGGTTCTCATTCATCCAGGTCATGGTATATCTGTAAAAAAAAAAGGCAACTGGAGTTGCTGTATTTTTCTTGAAGACGTTTCACTGATCATCCAGTCATTCTGAATTGAGAAAGCTGGTTGGATGACCAGTTGCCAGTTGCCTTGACTTATTTTTTACAGATATACTTTTGCTTAGGTTTAAGTGTGTTCCGGTGCATATACGTGTGTTTTTGTGCATTTCAGTGCGAAAACATGCATGCTGCTGTGCTTTTTTTAAACGCTCTGGAACTGAATGCAATGGTGTAAACTGGCCTCATTGAAAACCATTGGAATGACTGAGTATAGGTTTTTGGTGCAGATCTGGAGATGGTTTGAAGCAGCCCTAAATGTAAATGTGGAGAAAAGTATAAACAAAGGCACGCTGTATAAAAAAAGAAATCATTATACTGAATACCATCATTCCATGTATTAACATCATACAGTTACCAGAATACAATATTTGTTTGTTATAGTGGTCTTTTAATTAACTATTCTCATAAAAATAAGAACACCTTTGTACTGCAGACCAAAGGATTCCAGCATGACAACAGCTAATGTGTGATTCATGATAGCTAAGTAATTACTGTCATTCCTTCTTTCTCTGGACTGTGTTTGCCAACATTCTTATCACTGGAATACACTAGATAAACATTGCCTTAACAATCTACAACCTTTGTTTACTGAGCAAACAAAAAAGTCCGCTGTGTAATTAAAATCACTCGCAAACTTAATTATGTAAACTGGTGCTTTCAAAAATGTAAAGCATGCTACTTGATTTGTATACTTCTAGTTGAGGAACTACATACACTTGCCTTCAAGCATAGATTAATAAAGAGATGTGGGTTTATTTCAGTGTAATATTTGTATAGTAACTACATGTACTGTCCTTGGAGCACAGGAAAAAGTATTGTAATACAATCATATTGAAAAAGCAACTTAAAGCAGAACCCTGGGAAAAATGGTTCTTAACCAGTGTTGTGGGGCTACCCCAACGATGCAAAAGTTAAGTGCTTAAGTCTGGCTGCTAAAAAAAAAGTTATTCTCAGCCGATCTTCTGGCTGGCTCTTCGACCAGTCCCTAGAGCCTCTCTCCCCCTTATTTACACTCTCTATACACAGTGGGGGAAATTTATCAAAACTGGAGCAGATTTGTACTGCAACCAATCAGCTTCTCTCTCTCATTTTCAAATCTTACCTGAGCAAACGGAAGAGATGCTGATTGGTTGTCAAGGGCAACTGCTCCAGATTCTCTCTGCTCCAGTTTTGATAAATTCCCCCCACAGTATAGTACATGAGGACATTGAGGGACATGCTATCACAGGATCAGAGGAGGAGACAGGCAGGAGGGACCAGAGTAGCAGCCAACAAGCTCCACAGTTTGGGTGATTATAACTTTTTTTTAAAACATTTTTAACACCTAGTGCGGGGGTAAATGTCAGCTTTCCAGCTGGTGAAGTCCAAATCATGCCTCTGAGGGGGGAGAGAGGAGAGGGGGGAGAGAGGAGAGGGGAGAGGGGAGAGAGAGAGAGGAGAGGAGAGGGGAGAGAGAGGAGAGGGGAGAGAGCTGCAGCCCTAGTGTATGGGCAACTTTAGCTTAACTATAATGGTTCATGCACACTGGCTGACCCCGTACAGGAGGGGTGGGAAACTGCAGCCCTTCAGCTGTTGTGGAACTACAAGTCCCATGAGGCATTGCAAGAGTGATGGTTACAGGCATGACTCCCAGAGACATGATGGGATTTGTGTACAACAAAAATTCCTTGCCAGGGAGTGTACGGCCTCCCATGATAGTAATGGGCTGTGTGCGGGTATACAGCGGCACAGATGCATACATAAATCCCTAGACACAGAATACACATACACAAGTACTGGCATATACCCATGCAATGACTTGTATGGGAGTACCTGAAG
>NW_017306507.1:1077953-1087601 GCF_000935625.1 Nanorana parkeri | reverse complement strand
GTAAGCTGCAACACAGTACAGGATCAGCCGTCCCTGTACATGAGCCCTAAGAGGGACATCCTTGTACCATAAGAGTTAGCAATGGAGCAAAAGTAAGCAATGACAGCTATATAACAACATACACACTATGCATCCAAATCAAAGAGAACAAAACACAACAACACAAACATATCTCACTATCTCACTATAAACAATAACATAAATAAATACCAAGCAGATGAGCCCAGCTCATGCATGAGAAGCAATACAAGAGTATAAAATAAACATCACAGGATCTCATGTTAACCCTTTGTTACTCCCACTGAGATACAACAATGTGCAGAAGACAGAGCAGGGTAGACATTCCAGCAGCAGCAGTCATCAGTATATAAGATGATCATCACTAGAGATCCTCGTATGTATGTATGTATGTATGTATGTAGAGAGCAGTCACAGGATAACTGTACACTCTCTGGCTCTGCACATCATCATCATTATCACCTGTTGCTCGGCTCTGGTTATTGGTGACCTCCCCTCCTCTGCTTTCTCCTGGCTGCTGTCGCAGGGGACATCGGTAACGATCGGGGGGGGGTTGGGGGATACCGAACGTGGTCCGGAGGCCGCTTGAGGTCCACGCTCCGTGACGTCACTCCGCTGGCAGCGCTCTTACGTCATGGGCACTAGGGGCTGTCCAGTGTGGAGAGGACGAGAGAGGCCTGAGGGAGTGGGAACAATGGATGGAGCGGGAGGGGAGGGAGGATGAGGGGTGGTTGGGATGAGGCAAGCGCGGCTGCTGTGAGAGCAGAGACGACACACACAATGCTAGAAGACAGTTATAACTGTCATCACTGATATATAATATATGTATGGTAGTATTCCTTCCTTTACAGCTGCATTCTATGCTGTCTATTCTTCTGGCATTACCTCCATGGAGCACTGGAATCAGCTTCTTTTTTCAGGGTGTCATCACAAGGGTCCCCTGAAAGACTTCACGATGCTAGTGGGAGGCATTCATGGGTGCACTTCTTTGTCATTTCCTTCAGATGCATGGTGCCAACGTGGATCCTGCACCAGTAAGGCCCCATTCAAACCAAGTTAGCATCATTTTTGTGCGTTTGTACGCACCGATTCAGCGTAAAAGCCGTGCACATAAAGACGTGTTTTGACAGGAAACAATGCAGTCAGTGAATGAACGCGCATACAAGTGCAAAAACGTGCACGAAAATGCAATATGCTTCTGTTGGGGGGTTTCCATTGAAGTATATGGAGGAAAAAAGAGCTTCAACCTCCAAATAAAGCTCATGTACTATTTTCTGCCTTTGGCGTTTTGCTGCTCAGGTGTGACCATTGAAAATCATGGGATTTCTTGTGTTGGGCGTTTAAAAGAGCTTTTTCTACAGATGAAAAACGCCTAGGTGTGAGCCAGGCCTTACTTGTGAGATTTTGTGGAGTTTTTGTCATTGTAGCTGACTTCTAAAAAAAATCCTGCTAGCTCCTATATTCCATATTCATGTGTCCACCCCTGTGTTACATGTTCCCTTTCACATACACTAAATTGCCAAACGTATTGGGACACCCCTCCAATTCATTGGATTCAGGTGTTCCAATCACCTCCGTGGCCACAGGTGTATACAATCAAGCACCTAGGCATGCAGACGCTTCTACAAACATTTGTGAAAGAATGGGTAGCTCTCAGGAGCTCAGTGAATTCAAGCGTGGTACCGTGATAGGGTGCTACCTGTGCAATAAGTCCATCCGTGAAATGTACTTGCTACTAAATATTCCACGGTCAACTGTTAGTGGTATTATAACAAAGTGGAAGCAACTGGGAACAACAGCAACTCAGTTGCGAAGTGGCAGGCCACGTAAAATGACAGAGCGGGGTCAGCGCATGCTGAAGTGCGCGGAAGTCTAAGAATGGTCAAACATTGAGCCTAGGGTGACGGGAGGACGCTAGTTTGTGTCCTCCCGTTACCCTAAGGAGAACTATGGGGAAAACTTAACCTTAACCCCATAGTTCTCCTTTTTAAAAGATTGCTTCCTTCAGCATAGAAATAATACACTGTACCGTTTGCTTCCTTCAGCACAGAAAAGAATAACAGCCTCCCCGGCTTGCAGGGTTTCAGTCCACAAGGTTATCACACTTAACTTCAGAGTTTCTCTCTCTCAGCCCACAGGCTCCCAGTAAAGTTCAGCTGCTTCACAGCACCAGTACTTCCATCTGCTCCACAGCCTTGTCTGCAAACATTAATCAGGGCTTCTCTCTCCCTCTCTCTGTCTCTAGCTTCCTATCCTTTTGAACACACTTCCTGCAGCAGGTGTTAACCCATTTCTGTCCCTTAAAGGGACCAGAACCTGAACAAGGAAATATACACCTCTCCCAGGACCCATCTTCTGGCGTCCTGTACAGTATATAGGAAGCTGTAGCTTGCTATATAATGAGCTTTGGGTCACGGGAGGACATAAGTATATGTCCTCCCGTGACCCTAAAGAGAACTATGGGAGAAAAAGGTTACCCCATAGTTCTCATTTAACTCTCCCTCTGATTTGTTTATTCTAGGGATGCACCGATATAGTTTTTTCGGTATCGAGTACCAATATTTATATTTCGATACTCGCCAAGTACCGATACCAGTACTTCCTCTAGCGTGGAACCGGCTCCATGCTGATTGACTGGGAAACTAGCTTCATGGCCGATCTGCATCGAGTCGGCACTGCCGGTTAGAGGAGATCTTCTCGTATCGGAGGTAGGTATCAGAGCATTACTCGTCCCCTGGCTTTCTGATTGGCTGGGAAGCCGGCTCCATGCTCCCTGGTGACGAGAGAGCATGGAGCCGGCGTCAATCAGGAAGCCGGGCAGCGGGTAATGGCCCGCCGCTCGGATTCCTTATACCGGAAGTTCTGGTAACTGGATAAGTATTGGGAGCATTTGAGCGAGTACCAAAATACTCGGTATTAGTGCATCCCTAGTTTATTGTGATTACAATGCAAGGCATACTGTCATCATTTACAACGAAGTGCTGATTTCCTTCTGATTATGAACAGTATATAAACAAAATACTCATGTACACCATCAATGCAGTTGGAAGGGAATATTGAGAAAAATGAACACAGCATTGTACCAGAGATTTGTTTGTTTACTGGCATCGTACACGCTATGTATGCTTAACAATTCTGTTTAGACTCGTATGATAAAACATGAATAAAAAGATTGCAGTACAAAAGAAACGTGTATTCCATTTTTAAACATTTAACAGCAGAATTCCTTCATAAAGCGTACAAAACAAAATTCTTACTATAAAATTAATTACCTAGAGCAAATTCATCTGTTCTCTGATTTAGTTTATTACTGGGGCCTGACGTTATGGCTAAGGCCTGCCAACTGCCATTACACTGTCTGGTGGCATTGTTTCTGTGGCCGTTACATTCACTCATGTTGGATGGTGGATGGCAATTTGGTTGAGCTCAGACATGAAGTAAGGGAAAGTCAGTTCCATGTGACATAGTGAAAACAAATCAGAAAGGCGCAGAAGACTCTTCTGACAAGTATAGGTGACATCAATGTTCTGAGGTGATACTTTAGAAATAGTATCTTGTATAGAAAGCATTTTATTAGAATTAGGATGCATTTTCTTCAGTTAAATACTTTATAGTGAAGTAAAACAGTATATTCCGTATCCCACAGGTTGTACAGTAACTAGAAAACGTGTGCTCTTTGATGCAGAGGACAAGTCAAGTTGGAGCCTTCAGTAAAGGGCATGCAGAAAAAGTGCACCCTTTGTGTAGAAAAAAACATACTGCGGGGAATTGGAGCAGACAGAATCTGGAGCAGATTTGCACTGCAACCAATCAGGTCCTCTGTGTCGTTTTCAAACCTTACATGAGCAAACTGAAGAGAGATACTGATTGGTTTTGATAACCCCCCCCACTGTATGTGTGTATTGCCAATGCTCAGAAGCATGTAAAGTGGGCTGACCTGTTAAGGATGCTGAAATCTTAGCAGGCCCTAGGGTTGTTACCTTTCTATTACATAGAATACTGAATGGGATGTTTTAATTTTATAAGCTAAGTGAAACAAAGCCAGCTTTTCATGAATCCAAATGTGTTTTTTCATCTAGAAACTAATGTAGCTCATAACGACTAATTAAAAAGGTAATTGTATTCTGTGAGTTGACCCTCACCCACATACACAACCTTACATAGCTCCAAAGGGCGAAGAAAATACCTAGTACTTGAAATGGTGGCTCATGTGAGCTAAGTAGGGTACACACTACGAATTTCGGCCGTCGGAAATTCACACAGTGGGTGCCACTGTCGGCACTCTTCCACCCACCATCCCTCAATCAAAAATGCTCAGCCAAATGCAGCTGGCAGCCAACTAGCTGCTCGCTCCATTCAGGTATTCTGACAGTGGCCACTGTCAGAATACACTGCAAACAGTGGAGGATTTGTCCATCAACATTAAAGAGCGTTGATGGAGGAATCTTTTCTATTTTTTTCATTCAGCCCGTGAGTTTAACAAAAAAAAAAAATAGACACCTGTATACCTGACTTTAGTCCAAGTGACAATACTGGGCCAATCACCATAGTCCACATCCGTTTGTAAGCTACATCTAATAAATGGTCTTTTTCTATTAGTTAACCTTCCTGGCGGTATGATTTTTTTTTTTCGTTTCTTTTTTTCGGTCTATTTTTTTTCAAATCTTTTTTGTTTTTTTCGTGTTTTTTTTAAATATCCCGCCGGTTCCGCCCTCTGCAACGCCTACGCTTGCAAGGGACGGAAGACGGATGCTGGCGTTTGTAAGACACATCACTTGTTTTAGAGCTAGACCGCCTAAACCTAAAATTTCACTGGTATTCTGTTGCCTAGTGTTACTAATGATGTGACTACATCAGACAAACCACACAACTGCCCTTAAAATAGGACTAAACCCACCAATTTTCCTGTTTCCAAAACAGTTACATTCAAGGCATGACTTTGGTTATAATTACCAAATATCCAAGGCTGCTGTCATACCTGATCACATGTGCAGCATCATAGCAAATGCAGATCTAAATAGAGGCTAAGACGGTGCCATCCTTGGCTGTAAAGAAAAGTAGGGTGTAGTATCACCTCAAGTGGAAACATGACAGATTTTATTATACACACCAACACAAATACAACAAAACGTATACAACAATACCTATATGTATATATAGTCCAGGGGTCAGAAGAACGCGGTGTATAACCCAGAGTGCATGCAGTGGGTTAGGCATATGCAATGTGTACCAAAGGAGAGTGACTTTTACTAAAATCATACTGCAGAGGTGAACACATTCATATGAGTGCCGATATTTTTTTTTGGGTATACCGAAGTCCCATTAAGGAAGCCGAGCAGCAGGTAATGACTCACTGTCCAGCTTCCTAACAAGCCATGGAGCCGGCTTTCTGGCCAATCAGGAAGCCGGGGGGCAGGTAATAATTTGCCGCCCTGCTTCCTGATTGATCGGGAAGCCGGCTCTATACTCCCTGACGAAGAGGCATGGAGCCGGCTTTCTGGCCAATCAGGACTCGCTGCCCGGCTTCCTGATTGGCCAGCTTCCCGTCCAATCAGGAAGCCGGTGGCAGGTTCAGTACACGCCACCCGACTTTCTGATTGGCCAGTTGCGATTGACAAGGAAGCATGGAGACAGCTTTCTGGCCAATCAGGAAGCCGCGTTGGCAAGTCACTACATGCTGCCCAGCTTCCTGATTGGCGGGGAAGCCAGCTCCATGCTCCCTGGTCGGGAGACGGAGAAGGTCTGGCTAGAAGCGGACTTCCCTCCTCTTCTAAATGCTTAGGGAGGTCCTGGATGCTGCCCACCCTGGATTAGCATTGTGCATTTCCATGGCGATGGCAGCTTGCTGCACTATGGAACTGTATGATACTGTGCAAAAATTTGAGGGTACCCCTGACAAAGCCAGAAGTCACCCTGGTTGAAAAAGGCTGAGTGACTGAGTTTACAGAAGATTCTATTAAACACTGAATAAAGCAATCCTGTGTTATCAGACAAAAATGATGAGAAAACTAGGTAGTGCTACCATTTATGGACAAGCTTATGACCTGAAAATCTCTGAAGCAGGCTGGGGAGGATGAAGAGATATTGTATATTTGTGAATTAAGGTGGGACCAAGTTACTTGATGCAGACATCCCAACCTGCAAAACCTTATTTCAGGGAGGATCCCGTCTCATTTCAGGGAGGTGCCCTTTATGTTTTTTGGATTTTTTTTTTTACAGCGTTAAAATAAAATCCATATACCAATAATACAATAATATTATATATTTATTTATATATACATCCGATTTGTGAATTGATGTTCAAGTATCTGTCAGTGTAAAGGTCATAATTTTTTAGACCGCCCAAGACCTTTTTTTTAAAAAACGCTGAGGAGCAAAGTCTCTGATACACAGTTGACTAGTTGCTATGGACAGCAAATTAAATAAATGTTCTCTATAACTGGACAACCAGGACATATAATTGATTCTTTATTATCCACAAAGGGTTAACAGCACTCTCTCAACCCTGCAGCAGTGCCTGTACCTGCTCTCAATAGTAGTCTATGTCTGCCCTCTCTGTGCAGCAAGTAGCTTCTTCCTTCTGAGAGCCAAGCCTCGTTCTGAGGCTACTCTAGAGATCACATGACCTTCCTCTAGGAGGCAAGCCTCACTCTGAAACTTCACCCACTGATATCTTACCGGAAAGGTTTACTCAGAGTAAACCTTTCAGGGAGAAAATGCCTCTCTCGCGGACGTCAGGGAGCCGCTATCTAATAGAGGGAGACTCCCTGAACATCAGGGAGACTTGAGATCCCTGCTTGATGGTTCCCTATTCTAAGGGGTATATTTATCATAATTTTTTTCCAAGATTCGCACAACTTTCACCCATTTTTTGGCTCAAAATGTTACCTTTTTGAATTCACAGTATTTATCACAGTAGTTTTAGCCCATTTACAAATGAGATTAGCCAAATATTCACCAGTCAAAAATTGCTTCAAACAAGATTTGTCTGTGCAGAAATTTAATCAAACAAGGTTCGCCCACATTTATTCTAATGCGATCATATGGGCTATAATGTACTATTCATCCTATCACTCAGTGAATGAAGATTCACTCCGATATTCACTACTTGCCCATTTTTCTTCCTGCACAATATTCAAAATATTTCCTAGTTTGAAGTGGTTAAATATGTATTTTAAAGTGTTGCTTGCGTTGGAGATGTGGATCTTTTTTTGTGCACAAGAGTGCTGAACGTGCCGTTTATAAAGGTTCAGCACTTCTATGGTTAATATACAGTTGCCAGAAAAAGTATGTGAACCCCTTGGAATTAACTGGTTTTCTGCAGTAATTTACCATAAAATGTAATCTGATCCTCATCTAAGTAACAACATTAGACAAACACAATGGGGGGAATGTATCAAAACTGGATCAGACAGAATCTGGAGCAGTTGCCCATGGCAACCAATCAGAATCTCTCTTCAGTTTATTAATTTACGATTTGAAAATGAAACAGAGAAGCTGATTGGTTGCAATGCACAGATGCTCCAGATTTTCTCTGCTCCAGTTTTGATGAAGTCCCTTCAATGTACTTAACCTGATAACACACAAACAATTCTAATTTCTCTTGTTTTCATTGAACACACCCATTAAACGTTTACAGTGCTGGAGGAAAAAGTAGGTGAACCCTCGCAGTGGCGTCACAAAAGGAGTGCGGAGGGTGCGGCCCGCACCCGGGTGACACCATTGGAGGGGTGACACCAAAGTTATTATCAAGGACCGAGAGCCCGACAGTTGCACAAGAGAGAGAGGAGGGGACCCGGCAGCATACCTTATCCCGCCAGGTGACGTCCCCTCCTCTCTCTGTCGGCGTCCATCACCAAGATGGCCGCTGACAAGTAACAGAGGTACAGCATGTGATGTCATCACGCGCATGCGTGATGACGTCACTGCGGGGCTTCTCCCGGTACCCACACCAGGTGTCACCCCACTTTGGGGGGGAGGGCTCTGAACCCTCTGAGTAAATAGCTGGTCGAACCTCCTTTGGCAGCAATGACTGCCAGCACTAATTTTGGTAAACTTGTGAATTCATTTTCCCCTCGATGATGGAAAGTGGTCCAGTCTCTGATGCAGTGAAGCAAGCCCAAATCATGATGTTCCCTCCACCATACTTCACCATTGGAGTGATATTTTGATGTTGGTAAGCTGTGCCCTTTTGGCACCATACATAATGCTGAGTATTCTTCCCGAACAAATCAACTTTTGTTTAATCAGTACACAAAACATTTTCCCAGGAGCGCTGCGGTTTGCCAAGGTGCTCTTTGGCAAACTTCAGGTGCGCAGCAATGTTTTTTTTGGAGAGCAGCTGCTTCCTCCGTAATGTTCTGCCATAGGCAACCTGCTTGTTCAAATACCTACGTATGGTAGGCTCATAAACAGGATTGTTTGCTAGTTCCAGTGATGTCTTCAAGCCTTTAGCTGTTACTCATGGGTTCTGCTTTACCTCATTGCGGGTTCTGTGTTGTGCCTTGGGAGTCATCTTGGCTGGGCACCTACTTCTAGTAATAGCAGCCACAGTACTAAACTGTCTCCATTCATAGACAATTTGTCTAACCGTCGACTGATGGATACCTAAATTTGAGAATGCTTTGTATCCCTTTCCAGCTTTATGCAGATTAACTATTCATGATTGTATGTCTTCACAGAATTCCTTTTTGCGAGGCATGGTTCACATTATTTGATGCTTCTTATGAACATCAATCTTAAAATGTTTGAGTGTATTGTATTAATCAAAGTAGCTCTTAACCATACCTCCAAACTCATTTAATTAATTGGATAGTAGGTGTGCAAGCTACTGACTCCAATTAGCTTTCGTTGAAGTAATTAGTTTATGGGTGCACTTACTTTTTCCTTTAGCGCTGTGAATGTTTAATGGGTGTGTTCAAAAAAGACATTATACATTATAATTGTTTGTGTGTTATCAGCTTAAGCACATTGGGGGGAATTTATGAATGCGTTTGCAACAAGAATTTTAGGCGCAAAGACCAAAATGTCATGCTAACCAACCACATAGTTTTATCTCTGTTATGCATCTTTTTTTAAGTGTTCTTGCGGCATATTAGTGTTTGCGTCTCACTGCACATATTTTGTGACATTTTGCATAATATTTCAACTGTGCAGTATTTGTGCACAGCATTTGCCACAGTAAAAGACCTCCAAACACACGCACATCCTAGAAGTGCACCTGAGCACTTCTTAAACTATCGCAAAGATGACTCATATCCTCAAGTCAGCTGAGTGCCTCAAGCTATTCAGCTGTCATCCAGGAGGTTCCCAGCAAGCTTATGCCAGTTTAGAGAGAGAACAATATAGAGACAGTTTAGAGACAGTTCTCCTTATGAAGGCATTTAGGAACGAACCATAAACTAAGATAATAAATCTGTCACTATATGCACTAGAAATCTGGGATGCGACAGTTTGAGAGACACTGATGATGCGTCAACATTGATTAATTCCTCCCATTGTGTTTGTCTATTATTGTGACTGATGGGGATCAGATCACATTTTATGTCAAATTTAAACCAGTTAATTCCAAGGGGTTCACATACTTTTTCCTGCCACCGTATATATTGTGTGTGTATATATATATATATA
>NW_017306507.1:1052612-1077777 GCF_000935625.1 Nanorana parkeri | reverse complement strand
TATATATATATACTGTATATATACACACACATATGTATTAAACATAATTCCTGTTGTTGCATGTGCTTGCAGCTCAGAGGGAAGACATTTCTGATTCACCTGATTACTGAGTATGTGTGCTTATATACTTGTTTTTAACCTTTGTTAAAAAAATTAATTTGCTACCCTATGAATGTTTTTGTTGTGCATAAAGTTTGTTTCTAGTTCTATTTTGTTGCTAGTTCCTGCACAAAGGGTGGTAATGCAAAGATCAGGTATTTTGCTCTTGAGAACATACCAATAGATGTCAGTGCTGTCACTTAAAAGATCTTTCTGTGAACCATGAAAGTTTTTGTCTGCTTGTACAGTGCAAGAAAATTAAGCAGAATAACTCCTGTAAATATTTTTAGCCAGTTTTTATTGTCAGTTTTGTTTCATTTAACTTTTTTTCATGATTATAAAATTCTACTAAAAACGTCTACTTTACGCCATCTATGAGTCTCTGAGTAAAGTGGTAAAGTGCTGTACTGTGCTACACAAAATATGTTTCTGAGCCACCAGGGGGAAGCCCTAATTAAATTAGGACATGGGGAAAGAGGAAGTCTTCGTAACTCCTGTGCGTCCCTCTTTCCCCATGTCCTCTGTGCGAAGGATCTTGTCCCATTGGAGATGTGGATTGATTCACCGCTAAGGCCCTGACAAAAAGGTTATGCATTATCTGATGTTTGTTACATGTTCACAATTCATGTGATGTAATTGTTTTTGTTAAACTCTTAGGATAGTTACATGTGGTCACATCCATGATATTTAAATATTACAGGCAGCCTCCTATCTTCCTGAGGAAGCTTTTTAGCGAAACTCGTCGAAGTCTGGACCCACGGTGCATCGATGCAAGACATTTTGACATGTGTTTGACAAATATACAATGAACTCAACAATTATTTATTAATATTATAAATGGTGACTACCTGCTGATGCCTAGAATGTGGCCGTGTTATGTTTATTATGTTTAGGAAATTGATGTGGATGTGTAACCAATGGGCTTATACATTGGCCTTTTTTATCTGTATTTATTAAGTAAAATAAAAATGAATTTCCAAGAGTTATATGCGTAAGAATATATGTTCTCCATGCTTAGAGTGACACCCTAAAAGCCCCACTTTCTCTTTTTTGCTGTACTGTGCTAGCCACAGATAGTAGTAAGAAAGTACAAATATAGTACAAAAATATATTTAATTAGCCACTCGAAGGTTATCGCCTACATTTTTTTTCTTCTTATAACTGGGTAAAATAAGTTGCATCATTTATGAATAGTAAGTCTAAAATTATTCCCCAAATCCAATAGAAAATAGCAATCACTCATTGTGCAGCAGGTAACAACAACTTTATTAAAAATAAGTATCTACTCACATCTAAAACTTAAAAAATTAGCCGGCATGAACAACAATACGCTCCTGCCACAGATCTGTGTAATCCTGGGACAGCATCAGTAGCATCAGCAGGGTCCACCCCATCGTTGGCTGTTTACATTTCAAGCAGATTTCCCGCTCGTGAGTGCTGCCTAGCGGTGGGCACGAGCAGGGTGGGAAAGGATGTTTCAAAATGCCCACCCACATTCAAGAAGCCACCGTCCGGCCATTTAATTACAACGGCCGGACAGCAGGTGGTTAAAGTCAAAAGGATTTTAGGCTATTCCAAATGCTGATGAAAGCACTTACAATGGATGATGCTCCTTGATGTTTAAAAGTTTTAGTTTTCTGCAGAATCAGCTTGTTCCCTGAGCACTGGCCCTGATATCCTGTTTAAGAGTGACTGCTTTCTCAAGCAGAGTGCTATGCAGTCACCTTTGTGTGTGCTAGTAAGCTGTGTGTGTCTCCACAAACACAGACACAGCAAATCAAGCTACTACCCTGCCCCCTGGCCCCCACTCCTCCCTCCTTCCTTTTTTAAGCCAGTAGCTGTACAGTTGCTCTGTCCTTTGTGATCTTGTACTAGACAGGAAGTTCAGATAAGCTGAGCTGAGAGACTTGGAAGCAACTGTTCAAAAACATGATGATTGTAAGTGTTGGGCAAAAAAGTAGGGTGGGCAGTGTATAATTGTTTGATCTGGATTCATTATTGAAAAAAAGTTTGAGAGTGTAATATTACTTTAACATTAAAGAGCGGTTACACTTTACTTTAAAGAGACACTAATACCTTGAACATTCAGGGCAAAGCAACAGTGTCTTTATAAAGGACCGCTTTCCGAACCACTGACACCCGTGATGGATGCACCAGTCCGAACCCACGGTACGTCAATAAAACATGACTATATGCAGTTTTGAACCGACCGAGCTGTCACAAGGACGTGGCAATACCACTCCCAGCCTCACCCTGCACAGAGTTCCCAACTCGTGGGACAACAATCCCAGGCCAGCAGACTGAGAGTGATCGTCACTAGGGTTGGTTAACTCCGCAGTTAACCCTTTACACACAAAACAGTAGCTGCCACCACGTGTTTTAATGGAAACATGCACCTTTCTCAGCAAATGCTTTGACAATTCAAAACTTAAACAAATCCTATGATACCACCGTCCTTTCAAACAGGAATATGACAGGTTTCACTATACAGTAGCGCTCTTCACGAAAACAAGGATAGTTTAAATTCTTATTTAGAGCGTAGAGATAAGCTTAGGAATTTTTAAGATCACCCTTTAATAAAAGAAAAGGTGCAGGAAAAAAATATACAGAAAAATATGTTACCAAAGAGAGAGACAGAGATAACAACAGTAAAATAAACAGGAATAAAAATAGAGTACCTAACAAGTCCTGGGTTTTGTAAGATCTGACAGAGTCCAGTTCAATGCAGAGTAGATGGAACTGAATGGCTCTTTCTCCAAGTAAGCTGTGCAATTATTCTTTCTTGATGTTAAAGGGGAACTCTCCTTGGATGTTACACAAGCTTCTCCTTCTGAGGTTACAAGCTTTGGTGTTACAAAAGCATCATGATGTTACTAGAGTCCCCTGACTGCCCTGCTCAGCCACTTTTTGTCAGTCCTCCAGGGGGTGTCACGGAGCCAGCCCATAAGGCAGGGCTGGGGAGGGTAAGCATGAGGGCTAAGCCTTTTATGATGTCCTTCTCTGCTCCTCCCAAACTGTCAATTTCATAACTATCAACATTCTTACATATTAATGTCTGATAACCCTTAAATTATTGTGTGTCATGAAATTAGCTTCAGATCAATTCCAAACTTGGCATGTGTGTGAATTATAGCTGGCTCAGGAGGGTTAATGTGGCTGGTAAGGCCTCTGACCATCATAACCCACCCATGATTGATATGTGTGGATTTCTCTTGATGAGACGCAGCATTTACAATATCATTCTCCAAATCCGAGTTATGAAAATTGGGTAAATATTGTAACTCTCCGTTTATGACTCAGTGAGATACCACACATTCCTTCCTTATCCACCAGATGATTTGTAGGGATTTAGGTGAACTGTGCAGGACAATTACTATGGTATTAGCTATTTACAACACCTATTGTTAAGGCTAATACATACCAGGGCTATGGAAAGCTTTGGAAAAACAATCAAGTTTGATCAAAGGGACCAGATTAGCAGATACCTAGTGCTGGAACTTGAGAATGCCTAAACAAAATTGTGGGCAACCTGAGGTAATTTGAACAAGAAAGGCTGCATTGTTTCCAAAATGAGGGAAGAAAGAATTTCATAATTAATATTGATATGCTCAAACCTCATTTACGTCACAATACCCACTTTGCCAATGCTCACTTGTCACTCCTTCTTCCGTGGCAGCTGACACTATTTTCACTAGTATGAGCCGGAGTCCAAGCAGTGACATGTCACTCCCCTGGCCATGTGAGAGTGCTCAAACCTTGAATCAAGTTGGCTGCTAAACCCAAGCATTGTCATGTGGGAAGAGGGTTTACATGCTACCCAATACCCATTTATTATTTATGGAAAGCACCAGCATTGGAGGAAAAGTAGTAGCACTGAATTAGTAGGCATACATGCAGGAGGTTAGGGGTTTACTTTGGAGAAGCAGAAATTTTCATTTCAAGGCCTCAGTGAGAGCTAGCTCCCCGTTCCATTTCTTAATTAGAGTTGAAGTTGTAGAAATTAATTTATTTTTTTGACTGCACTAAAAGTACCCATTTGTGGAATGAGTATTTGCAGAGTAAGGTTCTTTTTACATCTACCTTGCTGATAAATGACCAATGAGTTACGGCAAACTCTAAAGGCCAATACGTATCAGCTTAGATATATAACAGCCAGGTAGTAACATGTGGTTATATCAGGACTGCATTGCCACATGTATGTGGTTCTGTTTTACTTTTGGAGAAAAGCACTGTCTTGGGACAGGACAAGAAGAAATTATTGATGATTTTTGCAATGAGAGCAGGAGTTGAGAGGTAGTGGGACATCTGGACGACATCTCTGCAACGGGGATACGGATGACTATAAAATGTAACATAGGTTCTTAACTTTACCAACTATGTCCAAACCTCTGTGGGATGCTTCCTGCTGCTCAACCAGAACTTCCACTACAGACATTAGTGTGTAAAGAATTTGGCAGCATCAGTGGCAGAGGTTGGAGCTTTAGTGTGAAAAAACGAAGGCTGGAAGTCCCAATACCAATTTAAAGCCCAGATCAGTAAAATAATAGCAACTGGAGTTCTACTGTAAAGTTTATATTTGAATACCATTTGGGTGACATTTACCTGGCTCTTAATGATTGTCATCCAATCCAGCCAACAGGGCCAGATCTGCAATAATCATCTAGCGGCTATAAATACTGTATTTCGCAAGTGAATAAACTTTTCTCTACAAAGACTAAAGGTGAATCAGAAATAAGACAGGTATCCTATCATTATTTTGTCAAGCATGCTGTTAACCCAGAAGCCTGGGGCATTATACAAATACCAGCTTGAAGCAGAAAGATTCAAGGATTGTAGTTTACATCTTAGTTCAGACTAATATTACTTAAAGTGTATGCGCAGCCAAAAAAACTATTTTACTTTTGGATAGAGCGGGAAGAATTAGAACCCCTATCAAGCTTCTACAACTATCTGTGGAAACATTTGAGAGATTTACCCCCACTTCCCGTCCAGCTGACAAAGTTCTAGCTGATTCCCAGCACTGTTGTAAAACTGTGCTGGGACAAATAGCCGCTGTACCAGCGCCATTTTAAAATGGCAGCTGGGACTTAAGTGGTTAGGCATGTGGGGCAGGCTAGTGATCAACAGTCAGGTGCTGAAAATATTAGCCTGTGTCCTGCGGTCCAGCTAATTCCCCAAACATCACAATATATATATATTTAACACTTCCCATATCCTTATATATTTAGTGACTGAAGGAACTCATCTAGAAGTTTCTTAAACTTATCTACGCTATCAGCGGATACCACTGCCTGTGGAAGGGAATTCCATATTTTTACTACTCGCACAGTAAAAATTCTCCTGTGTTCTAAGATTGAACCCCCTCTCTTCTAACCTCTTGTTATGTCCGCATGTTCTCAATACTGTTCTCCGTGAAAACAACTTGTTCCGAATATTGTGGTCCACTTTGATGATTTTGAAAACTGCGATAAGGTCCCCTCTTAAGCGCCTCTTTTCTAAAGAGAATAAGTTTAATTGTTGCAGGCAGTCTTCATAGCTCAGGCCTTCGATCCCTTTAATTATTTTTGTAGCTCTTCTTTGAACTCTCTCAAGATCTAGGAGGTCCTTCCTGAGAATTGGCAGATTGGATCTGCCTTCGAGTTTTACATTGTATAATATGGCATCCTAGATTTGAGTGGTCCTGTTTTGCTTGAGAAGATATTGAAGACTATGTGTACCTGAGGCTGTCTGCGCCTAACGTATATTTCACTTTAGGGTTTTTTGGATGGAAGGGTGTAATTTAACTTTGACAGTAGTCTCTCATCAGTTTTTTCATCATTTTGCATTATTGTTTACAACTTTGAAGTGTTTCTGCCATAATTGTCATTGTATACAATCCCTTATCATTTGATGACATTTGTATGTGTTACCAGCTGTGTTTCTATTTGTGTTAAACACCTGCCCCAAGTCATTATGCAGAATAAATGTTATATTATAATATCACATTATAATATAATTACATTTTGCTTTTAAAATGTAAATTTGTGTTTTGAAATGTTTGATTACTAACTACCACACTTGACAGCTATTTTTATGTAAATACATTAATATGAAGTTATAGTATTAGCTGGAGAAAATTAGTATCCCAGCTGTTTTGATTTTGCTAATCTCTTTTTTTTTCATTGTAAATTATGCAACGCATTATGACATTCTACTTTACAACAGGATGATTCTTGGCATTTTTTAAAGTGAATACCAATAATAAATACTGAAATTACAAAGAACTCAACATGTACTGAATACTATAAATTTAAATAAAGGTATCCCATTTTTAGAATACACTTAAATAAACTGATAGTTATTTTCAGTCAAGCAGCAGCTATTTGCTAGTTTGAAAATGGAAGGGGCTAAAATATTAAAGTAGATGTCTCCACAAAATGCATTTTGTTTGTAGTTTTGGATAGAGCAGGGGAGCTTTAGCACCACTGTCAATTTTATTGTGTTGTCTGTGTCTCCATTGGGAGAATCCCCCTCACTCACATTTGATGGCTGGTACCTCTTGGGACAGGAAATGATTTCAAATATCCTCATCGAGTACACAGTAATAAAAACCGAACAATGGTTCTAACCTTTCAAATTTATCAAAAAATGTTTTCTGTAGTCTTCTACTTTGGATCAAATGAGTGTACATTAAATATTGTTAACATTTTATTTTCACTTTCATATACTTCACTTTATCAAAGAAGCACACCAGGAGGTTTGAAGATAAGATATAATGAAAGGTAAATGCAATATTTAAAGTTTACTCTTACCTTGTCCTTCAGTGCATAAAAGACTCTAACTAGTAATGAGCAAATCTGCTCGGGTTTGGTTCGGAGGAGGTTCAGCGAAGCCCACATTCAGTGCTGAACCCTATTGAAGTCTGTGGGAGGCAAATCCTGATATTTTCTGGCCATTTTCAAGGCTAAGAAGCAAGCTTTTGATGAAAAAGTGGCAATATGAGCTGAGCCCTGCCAAGCGGAAGAGGGTCTTTTCTTTTACAAAGATTTTTGATGAATTTATACCACAAAAAAAAACAAAAATGATCATTTGCATTAATGGCTTACAAGGAAGAGCATCAACAAGTCCTCCCTACAAACCATTTTAATCCAAGCATCACTTACATAAAATCACCGGGACAACAGAAAAGAAGGAAGGAGGGGGGACACCAGGAATTAAGTTAGGTAATAAAATCTGAAGTTAACATTGGTACCGGGGTCTCACACCACATCTGTTTGACATCTGACATTCTATAGGGTAATACCCTTACAAATGGGTCACACTTTCTACAGGGAGTAATGGGTGAGCATAAGCGATCCAGGGTTGCCATGTCCTCTCAAATTTTATATTAGTGTCCAGTAAAATACTAGTTAGTTTTTCGTTAAGAAAAAAGGAGTCCATTTTTCTTTTGACCTCCCTGAAGGACACACATGATTTCTTCCAGGCTCAGGCTATTTAGCTGCCAACATAACATAGGTCACCAATTTATGCTGTAAATTTGTTATGGGGGGTATTTTAAAGTGTAATAGGGCCAACCAGGGTTCTTGGGAGAGGGTCTTTTCATGCAGCTTAAAGGGCAACACTGAAAATTCACACATCATTTAAATAATGTGATTGGTAGATAACTTTAAAAGCTAAGAGAAAAATGGGTCAGATCTATAATGCTGGTAAACACCTTTTGTCTAGAGTCTTGGAAGTCTAAAAGGGAACATCTACTGGTTTTGTACATATGGGAGTCTAAAAAGGAACATCTACTGGTTTTGTACATATTCTAAATTCGTAGACATTAAAACACAATATATACACATAAATATATATATATGTATTTTGCCAGGTAACTATAAAAAACTGCCTAATAATATTTTGCATTCTCCTTTTGAATCAGGAGGTGGAGCTCTGAGCAAATTTTCACATTTTCTTTCATTTTGTTGTTGCCTCCTATTGAAGAAAATGTCTGTGTACTGAGTTAAGTAGCTCAATCTGACATTTACTCACTCAAGCGATTGAGTTAGAGCTGTGAATCATCACTCTTACTCCCCCTGCTCTCTATACAGTTCCATCTGTAGTTTCAATCAGAGGCAGAGTCTGACATAAAATAAAAATAAAAAAACAGCTACTATTAACTAAAACTAACCCATAGTGTTCTGGAAATCCTTTGTCAGGTATTATTATGAAAAATGTTTTATTACATATAAACGTACAATGAATTAGCCTGATTTTGTGAAAAGTGTATTATTATATAACAGCACAAAAGAGGCAAAATCAGAACACACCACAAAGTATGTATTTAGAATTCTTTGCTATCCAGAATGAAAGTTGATGTTTTGTATAGAAAATGCATGTACAATGTAGCCTTTATTTTTTTCTTTGCCAATAAACTGTGCCATTGAGGCTTGTTTTTGAAATTTAAACATATAAATCACTCATTTCAATATTCAGCATGCAAATATACCTAAATGTCTCCTCCCTTGGGCACGTTTTTTTTTTCTTCTGGCAAAAAGTGGTCAATGGGCTTTTTGTTTAAACAGTTTTATTTAGATTGAATATTAGGGAATGCATTTTGTGTCATTTGTGCAATTCACGTTTAATCATTACTCTGCCGTTTTTTTTATTTTGTAAGGGCATTATCTATAATTGCAAACTGTGGGGTTGAAGGACACTTTAGAAAGTGAATTTTCACTTAACTTAGTGAATCAAGGGAAGCTAAGTAAAACATTTGCAAAACAATTGCAAAGAATACCCAATCATGCGCAAGTAAAATAAAAAGGCAGGATTTATGTCACACATAATTGAATAATTATAGCAAGCATAGTTTCTCTTCATTTACCTTCTAAGCAGACATTCACTTTACAACATGAACAGTCTTTATTGCTTTGGCAAATCAACCCATAGTAATCAAAACTGTAGTTCAAATTAGTATAGTAAACAACTGGATGATTTGATGTCCCGGTGCGCTACCTTTAATCTTAATATTTCAGTATTTAACCTCTTCATGACTGAGCTTGTTTTTAGTTTCTGTTCGTAAATGACTGACACACTTTTGACATTTTTGCTGTGTCATTCTTCCACGTCAGTAATATACTTTCTTATAAAGTGCACCCACACATATTAGATATTGTTTTTTAGAGGACAGATAGGGCTAGATATTTATATCACATATGTGTGTCTAACGCCTCACTTAGGACAAATAAAACATAAAAAAAGAGGGAAAAAACATTTTTAAAAAAACGATTTTTTCCCAGTTTTGATTTGTAGTATTTTTTACAAAACCAGCACAGCTAAAAAAAAAACAAATGCAATAAATACATTCATTTATTTGTCCTTTATTTTTTCTTTTTTTTCTTTACACTTTTCACTATTTTATTAAAACCTAACATTTTTATTGTATTTATTTAATTATATCAAGCAGTCATTGTGAATTAATCTCACTATTACTGCTTGATAAATTAATACATTTTTGGTTATTATTAGGCTGTTTCAAACTTCAGAACAGCCAATAATAAGTTAGTGACACTGATCCTGCAGCAGTTCAGGATTCAGCTGTCACTAAATGTTTTCTGAACGTTCCAACAACGATCAGAAAACTGAAACATTCTTCTTTCATGAATAGATTATGTATCTATTCCTGAAAGTGAAAGAAAAAAAAAGCCACTATACGATCCGAGAGAGATATCTCTAAATCTATACGAGCTGTCAGAATGCCGGGTTTTGCCGGCATGTTTGCCCGCTCTGCTTTGACTCTCAGATACCCGATATTAAGGTATCGGGTGTCTGAAAAAGGTTAACCCTTTCATTAATGAATGCCTCTATACTGAGGCATCCATTAATGAATGGTAACCGCTGATTCTCAGCGGTTACCAGCCCTCTAATGCAGCAAATAACTCGTCACGTACAGTGTACGTAACGAGTCATTTGGTCCCTTGGTGGCGGGACGTACAGTGTACGTCTCCCGTCATGAAGGGGTTAAAGATATGTGAAAATCACAGGCGCCAAAACAAATTAACTGCTCCTGAAAATGGTCTTCCAAAGGTATATACAGGGGGGCAGTTTCCTCACAGTCAAGGGAAACCGAAAATCTGATGAGGACACAGCAAAAGGAGCGCCTCCATAGTGTAAAATGGATTTATTAAGGATAAAACACACAGCTGAAAACTTACTTACAAACCAGCTTGTATAAACGAAACAGAAAGTGATATAATCTTAGGAGACCATCAAGATGAATACACGAAAATAGGGTGAGGGAAAGGAAGTGCTAGTACTAAGCCGAAGCCATCTGCACGCTGACCCACCTTCAGTTGACACGTTTCTGAGGACAAACCTCTTTCATCAGAACCTTACAGAAACGCGTCAACTGAAGGCGGGTCAGCGTGCAGATGGCTTCGATTTCAGTATTTAGTTGATGTTGTGAAGCAAAAGCACAAAATAGTTTCTTTAATCAAGTACCTGGACAAGCTCATTTTGCCCCTGAGTAGATGGCAAAGAGGGATTGATCTTACACATCCGTACATACAGTGGTTGGGCAGGTGCATGGTGCAGAAATTATAAACCTAAGGTTACCAGGTTTTCATCCAAGGACAACCAAATGGGGTGTGGAGAGGTGTTGCAACCTGGTTAAACCAGGGTGATTTAGCCATATACAGCATGTTAAAACTTAGATAGGATTTCATTAACATTATCATAACCAATATTCGTTCTTTTATACGGGAACAAAGGTAGTTTAAAACTCATTAAAAATGCACTTTTTATTCTGCAATGTGTCCCTTTTGTAAAGATGAAAATGAATGTCACCAAAATATACAAACCTAAAATTTAAAAGCTTTGCATGTGAATGGTAAAAAAAGAGAGAGAAAAATGGAAAGGTAAGAACTAGGGTTTAATAAAGGACTAAATTTTTGTAGAAAAAAAAACAGAATGGCTACGGTGTGGAAACTCTCTTCAGGACAGTAGGCACGTGAGTAGTCAATTTTAGGTTAGGGTCAAGGTAAGGGGCAGGCAAGAGAGTTGTCAGGTGTAAGCAGGGGTCAAGACAGGCAAGAGGATAGTCAGGTCCAAGAAGGGGTCCAGGCAGGCAGCAGGCAAGAGAGTAGTCAGGTAAATCTGGGTCGACAACAAACAGGCAACTGGCAGGTAAGTATTATGGCACTTTAACTGAAAGGTAGCTAGCAATAAGGCAGGCAGGGATTCTATGAGTATAATAAGAAGTCTTGGCAGGGATTCTGCGGGCACCATTTGAAGTCCTGGAAGCGATTCTGAAGGTCTTGACAGGGGGTCTGAGAGTAGGAGTTCTGGAAGTCCTGGCAGGGATTCTTTAGGTACTTGCAAGACTGAGCTGCCAGTGGGACAGCTTGGTTCTGCACAATGCAGGAACCTGGTGGGGCGATGCAGTGGCAGGAGAAGCTCTGAGTCCAGCTGCATCCCCCTCAGCACAGAGCATAAGGTGGGTACATCTTCTGCCTCTTCCTGTTTCTATGTTAAGTTCTCAGGCTTTTAAACCTACCACAACCATTATAGAGTGTACCAGTCTCCTTGCCAGAACGTGTATTTATTTTTTAATATATTGTAACGAGTGGAAAAAAGGTTTGTGGACAACCTGGTGTAGAATGGAACACTCAAAACTCTCAAAAATATTGCCTCTTTACTTAAAGTGAACCTGTGCCTTGCCTATGCAGGTTCACTGAAATGTCATTTCCCCAGCTGCTTATTTATACCTTCCCTCAAGGATCATTCACGGGAGTGAGGAGAGGAATTTCCATGTCACAATGGTCAATGCTTGCACAGGGCTTAGGACCCTTTCCCTTCATGAAAACTCTTGTAAGGGTTGCTTACAAAACTTGTCCCCAATGCTCCTACTGTAGTGAAGCAACAGAGATCCTGTTCTGCTTTGCCAGCCTTTGGAGTAGCATCTTTTTCTACATTATGTGCTAGAGACATTCAGAAATATATGTCTGCCACTGCTGACTTCCTTCTAAAATGCTAGCTGCCTGGCTTTTTGCTGACCAAAGTCAGAAGTCCTTATCTGTCATTTTATTTCTGCCCAGATATCCATGTAGTTATTTCAATGTGTGCAAAGACATACAGGGTTATTCACAAAGCTGCCGAAGGCAGCCGTGTGAATAACTGACCCAAAGTGAAGTGAGCCGAACGCTGTTCAGCTATTCACCTCAGGCTTGTACAGCTGATTTAAGTCAGCCGTACATCAGCTTGCTTCGGCTGGCTTTGGGTCGGCCGAACATGCTCACCCGAAGTGCAGAAGGAGTTTGACTCAGCCATTCAGCCAATTCTCATAGGGGCCGAATGGCAGTGAGTTACTAGCCGAATGCCGGCGAGCGGCATTCAGCTCGGATATTCTGCTCAGTACCACCATGGTACCAAGCAGAATAGAAAAAACAGTTAAAAAAGTAGGGAAAAAAAGTAGAACATTATTGGGCGGAGCTATCCGCTAGAGCAAGTCCCGCAGAGCTGGCCGTGACATCACGGCCCGCTCCGCCGAGTTCTCATTGTGTAACCAGGGGCCGCTGAACTGCCATTACACAATGAGAACTCGATAGAGCCGGCCGTTAAGTTACGGCCGTGTCTCCCAAGTTCTCATTGTAATGGCAATTCAGCATCCCCTGGTTACCTGGTAACCAGGGGACGCTGAACTGTCATTGCTACTGGCCGGAGCCAGCTGTGAGATCATGGCTGGCTCCATCCAGCTGTCAGTTGTGAGGCTTTCAGCCAGCCAATGGACGGCCGTTCAGCATGCTTCGGGTTTCACCTCGGCTCAGTCGAGCCAAAGCATATGCCTTCAGCTCAACTGAGCCGCTCGCCAACTTCGGGAGCTGTACCGGCTATAGGGAATATATACGGCTATAGTGACTTCGGAAGCTGTAGGGGCTATAGTGACTGAACCGAAGGGCCCCGGCAGCCGAAGCTAGCTGAAGGATCAGCCGGTGCTACGGCTGATCCTTCAGCTAGCTTTGTGAATAACCCTCATCATTTTTGTTTGGTATAATGTACATCCAGGGCCCCACAGGGGGGTTCTTGAACCTAAAACATGTAGCATGCGAATACTGCAGTTTTAGAGAGCTGACACCAAAATTGACACTGTACTTTACCCATTCAAGGCAAGAAGGCAGCCTTCACATAGCCCACGCCCCTAGGCATGTATACTTATTCAGCCACACTCCCTCTCCACCTTCCCACTGCAGCATCCAATCTGATGTCAGAGGTTAGAAAGTAGAATGAGGTCATGGCACCACCTATATGACAGCGTGTGTGGGCTTCATGATTGGTCACTCAGGCCTGAGCACTGCCACACAGGGGAGGCCACATGTTCCCAGCAGTGAGGGGAGGTAACAAGGGAACATGGCTGTGTATGTATACATGCCTGGTTGGGAGGGAAGGTGTTTGAGCTTCGTGATTGGCTATTCAAGTCTGCATACTGCCACGCAGGGCAGGCCACATGCTCCCGGCATTGCGGGGAGGTAATGAGGGAGCATGACCGGGTAAGTATGCATGCCTGGGCAGGGGGAAAGAGGCTGTGTGCAGATAACTGTCACGTGCCCTGGATCAGCGATGTGACAGTGTCTGTCACCCCCCTGAGTATTAAGTGGGCAAAGTAACAGTGTCTGCAACAATTAATGATATAGAAACAGTAAATGGACCATCTAGCTAAATAAATGTTTTGTTAGCAAAAAGTTACAATATAAAGACACTTGTGACTAAAAATATTTCCAAAAGCAAACTTCCCATTGTGCAATAAAACAAATGACAATGTTCCCATTCAACATAATCCACTTACTCCTGTACACATCAATCACTCTCATAATGGTACCAATACCCCCAATAAAAATGATGAAAAAAGCAACAGTGTCTCTAAGCACAGCCTCGCATGTTCCTGCAATATATATGCCTCATTTAGATGTTGAAAGGTGCCTTTATTGCATTATGCCATATGGGAAGCGGAGGCTACTTGAAGTGAACCTGTAGCTACTGTAGAATTAGTGAACTGTCACCTTGATGCGGAAGCAGGCACCTGTGATTATCCAGGGGACTGAGGCTCTGAAAATAAACTCTGGTGTTCCACACTTGCATATCCTTATTGGCCTCTTAATTAGTGATGGATTCGGGCGTGTTCGCAGCTCCACATGCCGAGCTCGCCAGGAAGCTGACAGCGCCGCAGCGCCAATCACAGGTACTGAGACATTATCCCGATCCGCAGCTGCAGAGATCGGGATATGTCTCAGTGCCTGTGATTGGCGCTGCGGCGCTGTCAGCTTCCTGGCGGGCTCGGCATGTGGAGCTGCAAACACGCCTGAGCCCATCACTACTCTTAATGTGAAAAATGGTCTCCTTGACCAACCACAAAACGCAGAAGGAGAGGAGCCAGAACCTGACCTTCCAAACTCTGGCAGCTGTTTGTAATAGGGTGCCCTAATTTTAAAGTTCCTAGAATGCTCTGGAAGAAATCTGAAACTATGTGCAGGCATTTAAAGGTGCTGTTGTATTAATTGTACAGTTTACTGCTCCTGGAGTAAGTAGACATCCAATAACAGGCATGGGAGCAATTGGACAATTTTACTACTAGCTTACTACTATTTTCCCCCATTTAGTGTGCTGAACACGTTTGTTTGTATGCAGGAGTGATACAGACACCTTTCTTAGCTTTGAAGTCAAGTTATGGCACAGAAGATGCAAATCACTTCACTTCATAAATATCATCTGTGTTTTGCATTAGATAACTGTGCAGTTCACTCTGCATCTGGCTTGAAAATGTGCCCCCTCGGCGATATATTATGAAATAAATATGTTTCCCTACCATAAGAATAAATGCTATATTACTTTATAATATTCTGTAACTTCATTTTTATAGCTGTGACTTTGTAATAACTTATATTTACACCACAGGACATTTCTATAACTGGCACAGTTAGTAACTCCGGTCCATATTATTTGTTTTAAATATCTTTACTTAGCAACATTAGACAATAAATATGTCATTTGCATTACTCTGCTCTCAGAGTATTAAAACTTTATTGTTTCCGATGCTGTCAGTGGAGGAGCCTGTTTTTAATCTAGACTTTGTCCTGAGGATAGGTTCATGTTCCTTCCATTGCTGCCCGTTATTCATTTGCTGCAGAGGAGATAAAGTTTGATGTTCTGCATGTGTTGGATCAGACTCATGCTGCTCCCGTTACCCCTGTGCTGGGCCTCAAGGATTATTTTACTTCTCCTTCCAGCTGGTTAGTATTTACAGTGCCTCAGCTATATTAACTTTTTATTTTAAAGGGGATTCTTTTGTGAGTTGAATGTTAAAAGACTGAAAGCTGTGCACAATGTATATCATAATAGCCATGACTAATATAGAAAAATACTACAGTTAGAATGCAGTCATAAATGCTGCATTTTTAATATTGCTGTAAAGGAAAACATCACTAAAGCAAACATTTGAATGATGAACTAAAAGGGACAAAAGTACAATTTACTCATTTGTAAAATGTCAGGTCAACACCTCTTGTCCAATCAGAGAATGCCTAGTATTCATTGATAAAAATAGTTGGCATTTCACAGCAGAGGGGAAGTCGCTTGGCACAGTGGCATACAGGACTTGGAAGGTCGTTGTAAGCACTGTGGTAGCTCCAGCTACAACCATGTTTTACAGGATCCTTGTGACTCTACCAGGTGTAAAATATGTATACTTACATTGGGCCAAGCTGGACCAACGTAATTTTACATAAAAATGTATACCTGGAGTTAAACTTTGAGGGCTTGTTCACACCATAAACAGTGCGTTCCAGAGCGGTCAGCAGCTGGAATGCATTATATTGCATCCTGGCCGGTTTCCTGCATCCAGGGGTGGGAGGGCGCATGGCGGTGCATTGAAGTTATTGGCACCACAGCCACGCCCCCCGCCTGCTTGCATCATTTTTTCAGATTGCACTGGACCGGAACACAGACATTGTTTGCCACGCGTTCTGTTGTGGGCGATCGCACTGGGCATGCTCTGGAACGCACTGTTTATGGTGTGAACAAGCCCTGAAGGTGGAAACTGGTTGGCTAAGCCAGGCCCTGACTTCCTATGTGTTAGATACTCTAGAAGGGAGATGTCCCTACCATAATTCCTGTCCACTGGGGAGTTTGTGGTGTTCCCATCCACCATTAGATCTTGCAGATCTAATTGTTGCATTCGATGGCCACATAAGATGAGCAGATCTGCAAATTCAAGTACATATTTATAACCAATGAAAGCCTGAGTAGAATAAGAAGCTGTTAAGTGGTTTAACTTTCCAGCAGCTATCAAAATCTGCAGTATCAGTTTTGGACTGATTTTTTATTAAAAGTAAGATAAATGCAGATTATAGTTTGCTGTTTCAAGCTCACCCCTGAAGGAGCTGCTGGACTGATGGCTTCTTATGGCTTTTACCGGTGATGGCGCACCCTGGCTGAACCCAATCTCTCTGACACACCAGAAATATTTTAATGGGCTTTGTTAAAAGATAAAAGCCCTGCCAAATAAAAGGTGGATTAAACAGATAGTGTGGTGGTGTTATTATTATTATTATTCAAGATTTATATTGTGCCAACAGTTTGCACAGCGCTTTACAATATAAGGAAGACATTACAGTTACAATACAAAATCAACACAACGTGGTGAGGAGGGCCCTGCCCGTGAGAGCTTACAATCTAATAGTGTAGCAACATAACAAATACATTATGACAGTTAATCAAGTTAGTACTTGTCTGCCTGAGAGATGGCTCGGTCTAAGCAGCTGTGAGGGAACAATACAAAAACAATAAAACCTGCAACAGTACCAATAACAGAGTGACCTAACTGCTGTTAACATGCCCTGTCTAACCACTATCCAGTGGAATAAAGAGTCTGCCCGCGTTGCGGCCGTCAACAGGTGAATTGATTACTCATCAAAAAGGAAGGTAGTGTGCACAGCCATGTGGTTTTTTACCAATCCTGGGATGGTCTAGGTCAGGGGCGCCCACTATTTTTCGTCTGGAGATCTACTTTTCAAATGACGAGCTCATTGAGATCTACCAACGAAAAAACACCTGCATTCAGGGGCGGGAGGGGCCGTGGCGGTGCATTGAAGTCAATGGCACCGCAGCCAGGCTCCGCAGGCAGGCCCCTCGCCCACAGTGCGATCGCATGCATTAGTGCCTGTGTTCCAGTCCAGTGCGATCCGCAAAAATGCTGCGAGCACTATTTTTGCAGATCGCACTGGACTGGAATGCAGGCACTAATGTGCCTGCGTTCCGAGTGCGGGCGATCGCAATGTGGGCGATGCCATTGACTTTAATACAGCTCCACACCCCCTCCCGCACCTGAACGCAGGGAGTCGGCCGGCTTACATTCCAGTGCGCCCTACATGTCCCGGCGTCCTGTCCTCCCGTGGTGCTCGTGTGGCCGACGTTGCACATGGGGTGTCCTGCACCTTTCCATCTGCAGCGTCTGACACATTCAGCCGGCAGCCGCACGAGCACCACGGGAGCATAGCCGTAGCCAGCTCCTTTTGCGCCTGAGGCAAGAAAAAAAACGTTTTTTAAATTTATTTTTTACTATTTTTTTATTTTATTTTCATTATTTATTTTTATTTTTTTCTAATTTGCGTAATTTTTTTTTTTTACTCTTGGGTGGGCTTCGGGGAAATATTAGGGGTCTAAAAAGCCCCTTGATATTTCCCTTTTAAAATAGAAAAAGAAATTGAGGACACAAAGTCCTCAATCTTTTTTTCTGCAGCCTCTATTCTAAATGAATGGAAAGCACAGAGGCTTCCCATTCATTCAGAAAATATTTTACTATCAAGCAGTTTCTGAATGGGGAGGAGCCTCTGTAGAGAGTGCTTCTCCCCATTGAGAAACTCATGAATGAACGGGACGTGATGTAAATCACATCCTGTTCATTCATTTATAACTGGGGACACATAGTACTATGTGTCCCCAGTTATTTACAAACACTGGAGTGATCAGCCGATCGCTCCAGTGTTTGTCCTGCACAGAGGATTGGTACATACTAGTGACATGTACCGATCCTCTGCCGCTCGTCCACGCACAAGGGGGCTGAGCTTCTCCTCTGGATCCCCCTGCTCTCCCGGGCAGAGGCAGCGGGGGATCCGACGAGAAGTGAAAGAGCACTTCAGCCGCGGGGGGTGTCGGAGCCGCTGTGACAGAATGGACGAGCAGTGAGGGGAGAGAGAGGCGCCGACTGTCAGATCCTGGCCGAGTCTCTCTCTCCTCACCGCTCTGCATTAGTTCTGTGACAGCGGCTCCATCCTCCGCCCTTCCCCGCCGCTGGTTCCTTCACTTCTTCTCGGATCCCCTCTGGGGAGAGCAGCGGGGGTCCAGAGAAGCAGCGGGAGGACAGGACATGGCGATCCACCAGTGATCGCTACGCGATCGACTGGTAGATCGCGATCGACCTTGTGGGCACCCCTGGTCTAGGTGCACCCTGCAAAGCCTGGCGAGAGGAACAAAGGGCCCACCTCTAAAGCCAATGATGACGAATGATGAAGAATGGAATGGCCTTTCCCTCATGGAAGTCCTCAACTCTGGAACCGCAGGTCTCTGAAATAGCAGCCACATGATCCTGGAAACTCTGAGCAGCAGCAGCATTGTAAGCAACACATGGCACTGGGTTTAATAACACACAGCCCAAGAACAGTACCTAAAAACCATCAATCCAGCTAAAGAGAGTGCCCTCCGGTCTGGACACAGTTACCAAACAAGCTGGAACATATGTTCAGTAAAGGCGGAACATCTACAACGGATAAGACAAGCAGAGAAAGAGTTACGGATCTCCTGAACCTATTGCTTCTACAGCAGATCAACGGTATGTGAATGGCGATACCTTCCCGGTCTCAAGATTCATCTATATGAACGAGACACTACACTGGATTAAGCACAAAAAAGGTACATCTTCAATCCAACCAGGAGGATTTCTTTCTTTTGCTCTGGATAAAACCAACACACAATTAAAAACACACGTTCAGTAAAGGCCAATCCTAAAAAGCAAAAAGCCGAGATAAGGTTAAAATATCTCCTGAACCTTTCCTGCATCTACAGTTCAGTAAAGGCTCATTTCAATAGCAAAAAGCCGAGATGAGGTTAAATATCTCCTGAACCGCTCCTGCATCTATGGCTGGGCTCCTACATACTCCGGTCTCCTGATCCTGACCCAAGAGGGAAGATACATTACTGTGAGTGCAACATTTATTATGTGGGGTCCCATACCCATGTGACTTTGAGCACCCTTGGGACGCCACCCCCAGGGGGCACAACACCACGGCTTCTGCCGCCCCCAACCCTCCAGCCAGACCAAGCTTCGCATCCATTCCTCTCAGGAGGCACGGCACCTTCAGAGATCCCTCCGCCGGAGCCCACCCATCACAAGGGTCGAAAGCTCAGTTGGCCTGGAACCTCATCCAGTACTCCACCAATTACGCCAGGAATTACTAAGCCGCCATCTACCCCTCTCCTTAGGCGACAGCGGCCCTTCTATTCCCGACAACTGATAAGAACAGATACTACACTTGATCTTAGCCAAAAGGCAGAGAAGCGATCAAACAAAGCCTTTTGACTTTATTTATCCGTTCCTATTTTTTTCTTCCTATTTTTCTTTATCAACATTTTTTCATACACGTGTATGCTCATTTTTTGATCTAGGAGACTGACATTCTCTTTTCTCCTTTTCCATCTCTGAGATTTAGAGTTCAGAGATACCCTTCTGATATTTAACACCACGGTCAATAGGTATACAAGCATCCCAGGGCGTACCTTATTTATATAATTTTCTTACGAATAGAAATGTATGTTTATACCCACTTGCACTTTCTATGATACCAGCCGAGAGCAGTCATATATGTGATGTTTATATGTTTGTTTGGTCTTTTTGATACGTATACATTTTAATATATCGAAAAATAAATTCATTTTTTACGATAATTTTGTTCTACACTTTGTAACCATGGTGCGATCCCCCTTTGGGGAACCTTTGCGTTTTTGCTATCAATTATAACAGGGGACCCACCGTGTGAATTGAATACCCTTTATGTTACTAACTTCATACCTTGAAAGCTCTCCCTTCCCCATTTGTATATCTCCAATAGGAAACCTTTTCTGCCTTCCACAGAAAAAACAAGCAGTGCAATGACCTTGAAGCAACAATCTGCACCCAACTAAAGAGCCAGGAACCCAGCTACACTTTCCCACCACTGAATGTATTTGGTCTCCAAATGAACACAATGCCATATCCAACAAATAGACAACTTATCCGGCAACTAAACGTGTTTTGTGTTGTCTTCTGGTAAACAAGGTAGGCAGTAGAAACTTCCACCATGGTGTTAGAGAAGATGGGTTCGTGGTATCATCCACTGGCACAGTGAGGGGCTGCCCCTGCGCATTAGGGAATCTGCACACTGTGGTGATAACCTTTTCATAACTGCTTCCATCTGCATCTTAAGTCAGTCTTTTAGGTGGATACATTTGTGTCTTAGCCCTCTACTTTCTGGGTTCATGTATGTCTTGGGTGGAGGGCTTTTCTTCAGACTCATTGGGTTGAGGAGAAGGCATTTCCACCTTTGTAGCTGATTCAGCAGATGCTTCTTCCTGCTCCTCTTTCTTTCTGACCCATGGCATGAAGTCTGGACCTTCAGGTCTAACGGTTTCAGAGGAGTTCTCTGTTGAATATGAAGTGGCTGTAAGGTGCCTGTGGAAAAGGTAGAGTCCGAAGTGGAGTGAGGCTGAGGATAAGGCTAGGCGGTGTCAGGCAAGCGGAGTCAGCAACAGTCGGGCAGTGAAGTACAAAATCAGGATCCAGGAGAGTAGTCGAGAAATAGGCCGAGGTCTAACACGAACAGGCAGCGAGGTACAAAATCAGCAGGCAGAAAAGTAGTCAGGAAACAGGCCAAAGTCTCAGTAATATTCAGCGATCAATCCAGCAGCAGTACACACAGGAAATAAACAGGCTCAGAGCACAGGGAGTGCTCAGTATTTAAAGGCTGAGATGATTGTGGATTGACTGCAGCTGGCAAGCAGGTGGGGCTAGAGAGGCCAGAGAAAAGCTGCTGAATAGAAATCTGCAGGGCAAAGGTGAGTCCTCCTTGTGGCTGAAAGGCAATGCCTCAGCACTTCCACCCCAGAGACCCAGGTTCAAATCCCCACAGCCACAAAACAAGCGCTGGGCAGACAAGCACCTGACTGTGGCATCAATGGGCTAAGACTGCCAAAGCTATCACATTTCTACATTTTACACCTAACCATTGTTAGGAGCATGTCTAATTCTCCAATGCCTGTCGCAACCTCCCAACTCTTTCTGGTGGTTGCTACTATAGCTTTCTAGATTTTCTAGATTTCTTGTCAGCTGTGGGTTAATGGGCCTGGCCACATACCCTCAGTACCTCTCCATTAGGTGTGGGCCGTATATCCCTCAGCCTTGAGTTTGGTTAGTGGTGCTTTATTTAAACATCACAAGCCCAGAGTCTTGTCTAGTGCTGTCTGGTCCTCTCTAGTTTGGTCTGCACAAGCCTGTGTCCTGTACCTGTCTTGATCTTGTATCCAGTCCCTGACTTGATCTTGAATCCTGTACAAGTATTGTTATGCGCACTTGCGTTATGTGAAAGGTGGCCACTAGAGGTAAAGCTACAAGCCACTATATACTCTGACTAGAGTGTCTGCATCTGGGCCTGACAATCATCTTCTTTCTCTTCCTCCTCTGGGAGAGATGACTGTGATTGAGTCACTAGAGCACGTCTAATAGAAAGTGAGCTAGTCGAAGTGTTGGTACTCAAGCAGCTTCACTCAGAGGCAAGTCTTCAAGGGCTCTGTCTTCCCTTCTGAAATAATCCATTATACAGGAAGACCTGGTAATTGAGTGCAGGCAATATGAGAGCTGGGAGCTCTATCAGTCAGCTAGTTTTTGCTTTCTGTGGAAACCCAAATTCCTTTACAACACCTGATCTCCAGGCTGCAGATCTTGAACCCAAACCCTCAAGTCATAGCTCTTTTTTTTTTCCGCTGACCTTGGACATCAGAAGCAGCTTGGACATGGTCAAATGCAGTCTTTAGATTATTCCTGAGCCGGTCCACATAGCTGCCAATTTGGCAATTCTGAGGATGTATGTGAGTAAACTGTTGTTTGTCTTCACCTTGAAGTCTGCTACATACATGTAGTCTTTTAGCTTGTCTACCACCACCTACTTTAGAGCCAGGGACTCTAACTTATGTAATATCCCTCAACAAGGGTGACACACCAGCTCACATAGGCGACAGGCCTCAAATGACTATCATGCATCATACAGCACCCCTCCAAGTCCCTCTCTGCTGGCATCCACATGCTGTTTGTAAGACCGAGTAGGATCAGCGAAGGCCAGGACAGGGGTGTGAGCCAGGCTCCACTGCTGTTAGAAGGCCTAATCACATTGGTCTGACCACTCTTGTACTGACTCTCAAGACTTTTTAGGCCCTTTGGCTTGATCTGGTATCTTGAAGTCATCTCCCTCTCCATCAGCCTTCAGAACCATTTGGCTCTTTACAGACATCGAACAGTCTTCTTTTTGCAGAGTAGTATACTGGTCTGGGATGCTTCTTTGATTTAGTGTGTGGTAATCGATGCACATTCTGATGGTGCCATTCTTCTGAACTATGGGGGAAATGTATGGACTTCTGAATTCTCTACTGATCTAGATTTTTCCAGTGCGGCCAGTTGCTCTCACATCTTCCAGGCTTGCTGGCAGAATGCACTGTGACCTTTCCCTGAATGGCACAAAGCCCAGGCTCATCTCTATTCAGGACAAGCAGCAGTAGACAACTAGTATCTCATGTGATTCAGCACACATTATCATGCATGTTCATTCATTTACCTTGTGTGAAAAACTGCAAGTCAAGTACTAAAAGCACTCTGCACCAAATGCCACACAGGATGTATTGATGTCAACTTTAAAAAAAAAAAAATATTGTGCAGGATGTGTGCAGTTCAAATTGCACTTATCTGGTGAGAATGGGCCCTATGTTCCCTATGGAATAAAACCAGTCAGTGTAAGGAGCCAAATCAAGAGTGGCCTGTCTGTTGCAAATACCTTTCAGGAGCAAAGACTTTCTAGGACGTTGCTGAATTGATTCCTTTCCTGTTTAAACTGATGGCCTTGACAAACCATTGGGCATGCACACAGGAAGAGATGTTGCTGACTGTAACCATCCTGGGAGCAGGGAAAACTTTTTGAAATTTTGTGATCTAAATTCACAAGTTATTATTGCTAGCAATAATGTGAGTCTGAAAAACTTCAAATTAATTATATCTGTAGACAACACATTTACTGTTTTTCTGTTCTGCAAAGGCTGCAGCTTGAATAACTTAGAGGCTGCTGAATTCATGGCCTGCGCCTTACTTCTAGTCATGACTACTGTTAGAACTCTTGTGCTTGCACCTGTAATGGACAATGCAGCTTGTCAAGAGATGTGATTGATGATCATGTGAACTCAGTGCTCTTTTCAAAGATACTTTGTTCATTGTATAGATGTTATTATCATTGATGAGATACAAACCGGAATTGAAAACAGTGAGAAATGAGAGAAAGTTAAAACTATGGTCAGTAGATCATTGTATTTGTGCTTTTATTTCTGATATGCAAATAAAAGATAATATTTCCTCCTCATCTTTACAAGTTTAGAAAGCTTATCTTTCTTTTATATATTTCTTTTCTGTTCACTTCTTTGTGAACAGTTTTATATATTATAAAGTTTGGTAAAACAAAGGACAAACAAAACCCCATAAAGGAGATTCAAATATTGTGATTCTTCTTTTTAGTCACCCTTATATCAAGAGATTTATTTAAAGTATGAGGGCCCATTCACACCAGACACAGTGCATTCCGGCCCGATTGTGGCCGGAACGCACTGGATCGCATTGCGGCCGGCTCACTTTGTTGTGGGGTGGGAGTAGTGTTTGCAGCATTTTTCTGACCTGACTGGACTGGACCGCAGGCATTGATGTGCCACAAAATGAGCCGGCCGTAATGTGATCCAGTCTGTTCCAGCTAGAATCAGGCCGGAACGCACTGTGTCTGGTGTGAAGGGGCCCTAACTCCGGATACAAACATTTTAATTTAAATATGCTTGTCAATAACCACAAAGGATACAAATCCACTTTGTGTGAACCAAACGCCTTTACAAACCCAGATAATACCTAAGTAGCAGTGACATCATCACTGTTCTGCACTTAACCTGTGCTGAGAACAGAGTTGTGGGAGGGACCCACCACATCCCCCTACTACAGGCTGCCTGCAGAAAACTACAGGGAACAGATACAAGACCAGTCACCCTGTACAAGGAGAAAGAGCAGCAGTGACTGGTTTTTAGTAAAGGAAGTTACTGCAAAGAGTTTTATACTGGATTACTGCACAGATCTGAAAGAGATACACCAAGCACGCCAAGATTCATGCAAGAATAGAACATTTATAATTGCAACACAAATGTGTTACTAAAAATTACAGTTACATTTCAGTCTGCGGTCAGTGTAATTGTCTAAGACTATTACAAAAAATAAATGTTGCTTCTCTGCAAAAAGGAAATTCTAAAGGGTGTTTGGTAACTAAGGGGTCTATTCACGAAGCTGCCGGGGGATCTGGCCGTAGCTTCGGCCGATCCTTTGGCTAGCTTCGGCCCCAGGACCCCTTCGGTTCAGTAGAACCGAGGGGGTGCTGTACGGGCTATTCACAATAGCCCGCACAGCTCCCGATCATGGCCGAGCGGCTCAGTCGAGCCGAACGCATATGCATCGGCTCAGCTGAGCCGTGCAGAAAGCCGAAGCTGGCCGAGCAGCCGGCCATTGGCCGGCCGACAGCCTGCTTCTGACAGCTTCTGACAGCTGGGCGGAGCCAGCCGTGATCAACGTGCTGGTTTGTGAGTGTGCCATGATGCCTTTCTACTGTACCACTGTTCAAAGCCCATTTCGTGTGCACCTTACTGTATAACTGGTAACAAATTGTTGAGTGCGTTTGTCGTTTGTTTTGCTTTACCGATTTGGTGCAGCGATGCATGGGGTTTCTCAGCTGCCAATGGGATG
>NW_017306507.1:971363-1052504 GCF_000935625.1 Nanorana parkeri | reverse complement strand
TCTGAAGCCGGCGGATCGCTGGTATGGTAACAGGCATCGCTGCCTGCTTGTATGGTAACAGGCATCGCTGCCCGGAGGTAAGGATAGTGGTGGAGCGCCAGGGCCCTGTCACAGCTGTAACCGCAGCATCCCTGGTAGTTCTCATGAAAATGAAAGGGAAGTATCGGCACCAGCATCTGAACTGGTATCCGTGCATCCCTACATTGAATACATTTTGGGCAAAGAAGCATCGCCAGTGGACTACTGAAAATTGGAAGAAGGTCTTATGAACTGATGAATCAAAATTTGAGATCTGTGGCTCATCGCGGAGGATTTTTGTATGCCATCAAGTAGGCAAAATGATGGTTCCTCTCTGTGTGATACCAACTGCCAAACATGGAGGAGGAAGCGTGATGGTCTGGGGCTTTTTTGCTGGATCCAGAGTCGGTGACTTGCACAGAGTCACACCGTGAACCAAAACAACTACCACAGCATTTTGCAGCACCATGCAATGCCCTCTGGTGTATGGCTAGTTGGTCAGGGGTTCATCCTACAGCAAAACAATGACCAAAAACATAGCTCCAGACTGTGTCAGAACTGCCTTAGAAAAAAAGAACAAGATGGTAGGCTTCAAATCATGGAATGGCCAGCACAGTCTCCAGACTTAAACCCTATCGAGGTTAGCAAATGTGGTAAAATTACACTTTGCAAAGAATACCTAATCACATGCATAGAATATTAAATAAACAGCATTTTTGCTTGCAAATGATTGGAGGAAGGAAGTCAACAGAGCTTCATGTTATTCAATAAGCTAAGGGAAAGTTCCCTTGCAAAGTGAAGAGCCTATTTGCCTTTCGGAAATTACCCCCTTTGCAAATTACTGGAGAGAGATATGTTACCTGGAGATACTGTTGACAATTATAGCTATATCAATATGTAAATATAAGTCCAATTCCGGATTGTTTATTTTGGATAAAATAGGTAAGAGCTAGGGCATTAATGGTGTTTACATTGTTGTCTATGACTCAATAGGAAGTATTTAATCTTACATACTGTAGTCTTTGGGACAGGTAGTGAGCAAAAAGACAACACTATAGCCCTAATAAATTAACAATTTATAAAAGACAAATCTATTGGTAAAAACAATAAACCTATGCCTAGCTAATTAATCTAGTATTGAAGCTGATCTTCTGGAGCAAAAATACCCCACACAAAGGCCCAATTTTGAATCGTATAAATGTTATGAACTTAACTAAAAACTGTATTTGAATTTTGGGAATTTGCTTAGAGGACTATTTTACAACAGGCATGAGCCATATAAATTATTAGAGAGTCCAATCTAAAAAACAACATTGGAAATGCGGATAGAAGTACCAAATATTCCATATTCAATTGTGGGCGCGCGTCCAGATAAATGATAAGGAATCTAAGGAGGACATACAACATCTTATGTTAATCTGTTAAACACCAAATAACATAACATTTATATATAGTTATTTCTCCAGAAAGCAGTGTAACACAAACTCTATGATGGATAGGAAGGGTACAGAAAAAAGGGAATTTAGGAGATCAATGAAAAAAGGGTAGATGTTAATTTTATATAGATATAGTTGCAATAAATTATAAAAGTGCAATATTTAATACAAATTGGAATAGGACTAGTCTCTCAAAAAAAAAATTGAAAAATAAAATGTGGGTAGTTTATAATATTATGAAATGTAATGGTAACAATATAAATTAATTATTTTTATATAATATATGTAAATTGGATATACAGTATACATATTATATAACATCAATGCATTTGCATTGTTACTATATTGTTATTCCGGGAACACCTTATTTGGTGTTAAGTACATTCACCTTTTAAGAAGTTGATGTCCTATTTGGATTGATTACTATTATTTATGTGGATACCTCTGTCATGGGATGGGAATTTTTGATATTCCTATTGCTTGACCAGAAGAAGACAAGACAAGAAGATTTCGGGGTAGCCTGGTGCATAGAGTGTGACCTTCCCAAAAACCTATGCAGACAGGTATTCTTCACAAGTGAGTACCTAAGGTTGCGCACACCAACTATGGTCAGCTGCAACATCGTCAGATGTGAGTTACTGCTATTTTTAAATAATTTGTATGTGTGACAATACTACACTACAAGGGCTCTACTGCCTTCCCTCCCTGTTTTTCTCTGTATGCTTCTTTTGCCCCCTGAGAGCTAACCAGAGTCAAGAACATGGAAAATTTTAGGAGATCAATGAAAAAAGGGTAGATGTTAATTTTATATAGATATAGTTGCAATAAATTATAAAAGTGCAATATTTAATACAAATTGGAATAGGACTAGTCTCTCAAAAAAAAAATTGAAAAATAAAATGTGGGTAGTTTATAATATTATGAAATGTAATGGTAACAATATAAATTAATTATTTTTATATAATATATGTAAATTGGATATACGGTATACATATTATATAACATCAATGCATTTGCATTGTTACTATATTGTTATTCCGGGAACACCTTATTTGGTGTTAAGTACATTCACCTTTTAAGAAGTTGATGTCCTATTTGGATTGATTACTATTATTTATGTGGATACCTCTGTCATGGGATGGGAATTTTTGATATTCCTATTGCTTGACCAGAAGAAGACAAGACAAGAAGATTTCGGGGTAGCCTGGTGCATAGAGTGTGACCTTCCCAAAAACCTATGCAGACAGGTATTCTTCACAAGTGAGTACCTAAGGTTGCGCACACCAACTATGGTCAGCTGCAACATCGTCAGATGTGAGTTACTGCTATTTTTAAATAATTTGTATGTGTGACAATACTACACTACAAGGGCTCTACTGCCTTCCCTCCCTGTTTTTCTCTGTATGCTTCTTTTGCCCCCTGAGAGCTAACCAGAGTCAAGAACATGGAAAATTTGTTCTTTTTCATTATACCTGTCTTTGGAATAGAAATTGGAATAGAGAACGCTGAAAAAAAAAGATTTACTTACTAAGATGAAAATTATTAAGATGTGTCCAGAAACAAGTTTTTAAACTTACGTCATTTAGAACCCTGTGTGTGACCCTGTCTCTGGTAAATAATCCCCATCCTGGGGTTATGGCTACAGACGTAATGAGACACAAGTAAAAGGAAAGCAGCATTTAAGGACAACCTAGTTTTATTTATTTTACGCATAGACTGGATATCCTCATTGTATGTCAAATGTCTTGTAGCAATATCCTGATTTAACATAATCAAAATAAATATCACAAATGAAGCAGAAAATAATACATGCATAATTGTAAAAAGATTGATTACGCTACATTGTTTTACATTTTTAAAACAGATGACTAAAAATTACTTTTTTTTTATTTTTCCCATTTGCAAACATAGCCGACAACAGATCACAGACAGAAGCACAGCCATTGCCCTGTAGGGTTGATGAACTACAGTTCGTATCTAGTAGAGGACTGGATGAAAACCAGAATAAATGATTCCACAGATTATAGTCTGAATACTTTTCACAATTTAATCTATTATGTAATAATAGTAATATGATTTGAAAAGCATTCATAGATTGCTGCCATAAAATAAAAAAATTTCTCTAAAAACAGAACCCCAGGCAGATATAAAAGACATCAATTAATGCAGTTCTATATTAATTATTACATAATTATTCTTTTTTAATGCAAGCAGTATAAGTACCGGAACTGACTTGGTATCAACCTCTTGCAATCTCTGTAATGTATCACTCACACTGTGGGAAGGAGAAGCAGAGCAAGGAGCCAGACAGTTGTGCAGCAGTGTTCATGTTGTAACAAGAAGCATTCTAAAAAGAAGAGAGATCAGAGTGACAGAGTGATAAAGGCTTTAGTTTGCTTCTTCCAAAATGGGCAAGAGTATCTACAATATATAGTCATATGTATCTATATGCTGCTATAAGTAGGGATAACAGAGATAGAAGCCTGGGCAAGCTATACAAGTCTTTCTTTTTACCTGACTATGGACTCTTGTTCTTTACACAAAAACCTTTGGGAGATGTAAGGCTCAAAGCATAGTCAATGCACTTTAATATCTTACTGTAATTTTATCATTAACATATTAATTTTTCATACATATTTATATTTTCTTTTTTTATTTCTTTTGGATCAATATTTTTAGTCACTAAACAATGTTTGATCTCAACCTTGAATGGCTCCCTTTTTCTGCTCTTGTCAATTAACATTATAAAGGACCTCACAATTGATTGCAGTCAAAAACTGGCAGTATTTAAAGAATAACTATACTATTAGAGCCATAGCCCATTCCCCAGCACCCATTTCCAGTCTTATATTTTCCTGCACCCCCTCTTCTCAGATCTGTGGGTGCCACACTGCATTTTCATCACAGCTAGGTTCTGCTCCTTCTCATGCCCACCACAATTTCAATTCATTGCTATGGGTAGGCCACTCACCTTCCATTCTGGTAAAACAACAAACTTGTGTGATAATTTTTGTGAACTGAATTTACGTACTAAACCCTGCAGAAATCAGTAATATAACATGAATTTAGATTAACTTCAACTGACCTGTGCAGTAAAACCTATTTTTCCATAATAAACATTAGCAAAACATGCAGAGTAATGAAATACTGTAAACCTTATGCTTTAGTGATTTGACCCTGTACTTCCTGCAGGGTGTTTTCAGTTCATTGTTCATTAAAATTAAACAAAGTCACTTGAGGTTTAATAAGCTACTCTCATACTATTCTCATTAAACCTAATTTTTCAACATTATATCACATTGAATATGTAAATACACTATAAGCGTATATTGAAACATAACACCTCTGGTAGGTTTCTGATATAACTAACTAGGCAGAATCTGTCCCTTGAGAAGGGGATAGGAGATTCCAGTAAAGTACAATACAGCAGTAAAGTTTCCAGGAGATAAGTTCCTAGAAATTTTATTATTCATGAAGTGGGAAGGGAGGCCACATGTGTGCTGAAGAGAAGGATGCTGGTTCTAGCAAAGAAGTATCTGGAAAGGAAGGAGGAAGGAATGGGTGTTTTCAAGCCAGTATAATGTATAATTGAGGTGCCCTACAGACAGGAAGTTCACATGTGTTCTGGAGGGAAGAATGCTGCTACTGTGAGCAGTGGAGGGAAAAGCTGCTGCAAGAATTGGATGGTCAAGATCCCAAAAGCAACCAGCGTTGGACTACACCGAACATTAAAAGGCACTAGAATTAAGGATACCAACTATACTAGGGATGCACCGATACCGATACTAGTGCCGATGCCGAGTATTTGGGTGAGTACTTGTACTTGCCCAAATGCTCCGATGCCTAGCTCGATACCTGAGCTTCCGGTATCAGGATGCCGGGAAGCGAGTCAATACTTACTGCCCGGCTTCCTGATTGGCCAGGTACCGTGTAATTATTATTATTATACAGGATTTATATAGCGCCAACAGTTTGCACAGCGCTTTACAATATAAGGAAGACATTACAATTACAATATGCGTGATTGACAGAGGCGTAATGACGTGGCACACCGGTTCTCTGATTGACCGGGAAGCCGGTTTCATGCTACCTCGTCACCTTGTGATGAGAGAGCATGGAGCCAGCTTGCGGGTCAATCAGAGAGCCAAACGCAGCGTCATTACACGGTGCCCGGCTTCATGATTGGCCAGAAAGGCGGCTCCATGCTTTCTCGTCATCTAGTGATGAGAAGCATGGAGACAGCTTCCCTACTAATCGGGAAGCCAGGTGGCGAGACATTACACGCCGCCTGGCTTCCTTAATGGGACTACCGGTATCGGTATTCGGTATCGGCGGGTAGAGAGAAAAAAAAATATCGGTACTCGTACTCGATACCAAAAAAACAGTATCAGTGCATCCCTAAACTATACCAATGACCTTCCACATCTAGGTTACAAATCTAATGAGACTTGGAACTTAAAAGTATTCAAAATGGTATAGTTCATATAGTCAGCGCTTGGCGGTGGTCTCACAACATCACATGGTGGGAAAAACAGAGCTGACTTTAATAAAGATACACAGAAGAGGCTGCTGTTCAATCACGGTATGGGAATCCTCAGAAGATATGCAAAATAAAAACAAAAGAACAGTGCCTTCACTTCGTGAAATACTGTTTAATTGTCCATATTAAGATTGAATAAAATAATACTCACAAAATCTGTTTAAACCATCAGCGTTTAAAACATGCGTCCAAAAAAGGAAAGTACAGATCGGCACCACAATAACCTCTCAGACTTCAAAGCAATAGATTAGATCATGCTAATGCATTCCAAGGGTTAAACCCTCTTCTTCAGAGCATAATGTGCACAGATGACAGAACTAAATCAAAACACACACACACATATATATATATATATATATATATATATATACCCTTTTCTCTGTACTACACTACACAGATGTAGCACAACCTACCCCCAAATATTTATGCTCACCTAGATCCCACCACCAAGGGCCATGGAATTGTTTACATTCCTCCACCAGTTACTTCACCTGTTGCCTGCACCTGTGCAGTTCAGCACAATAAACTTCTATGTGGTCCTGCAAGATAGATAGGAGCCGATCCAACTGTTGCTCTAAGAGAAGTCTATGGGGCTGAACTGCACACCTACAGACATTGGGTGAAGAAGCCATTGAGGGATGAGGTGGGACACTTTGTTTAAACATTTCCTTACCCCTGAAGTCCAATTTGTGTTTTGAAATATTTTTTTTTCAGAAATGTTATTCAATTGTTCGTTAAATCACAACACAATCGAAAGTATAACAAGATTCAGAATTACCTTGTTCAAATGTGGTAGAACACCAGATCACTTTCTATGAAATTGCTGTAATTTATTTGCATTTCGACCACAATTTTCCTTCTGTATCGAACTCATCAATTTATTGCCTAGCTTTGAATTTATGTCTGGCTGAATTCTAAAGTTTGAGCAAACACATGGGTGGTAAAATGCTTATTTTCTGGTGATTGCTTTCAAATCTATGTGTGATTACTTGTGGATCAAAAGTTTTTGAATTTGACAGAAAATTTCTATGTGTATGGCTAGTTTAAGAGTTTGAGTCAAAACTGTGAAATTGTTGATGATGTAGAGATCCTCAATCTAGAAATACAGGTATACTCTAAGTATTCAAACAGTGCAAACCCCCTGACATAGAAATCCCATGCATGGAGCTCTCCAATGAACAGATATTCAAGTGTGATATAAAGTGTATCCAACCATTTTTAATTAAACATTGCAAAAATAGAGATAAATCACCTCATTACATAACATTTAAAACTTTTAAAAAGAACCACATAGCTTCCCTTAAATGACCCCGATATGGGACAGAGTGGTCAGGGTTAAAGTGCCCGCAGAATAGAGCAGCAGTCACTGATATGAACGGATACACCGTTGCGAAGCGGTGGATACAATTGTATCAGCATATGATGATTGGATTACTCACTTTTTTCAATTGTGGCCACAAGAAAGAGAGTCCATACTTCTGTAGTAGGTATCCTGGTGGTGTTTTAATAAATGTATTTGTAATCCTGAAGATATTTGTAATCCTGCTGGTCATTCAGATGATTCCAACGATCGCACAATTTTTCGTCAAAGTCAGTCCCGACCGGCATCACCGTGCATCAAATATGGAGAGTAGCCCGACAGTTCCCCCTGCAAGTGCGGCCGCACATTGAAACAGGGGTAGACAGAGTTCCACGGGCAAGATATCCAATAAAGTGCTTGATCGGAGGTCCGGCTGTTATTGAAAAAATGTGCGCAAGTGACACTCCACTCAGTCCCAATTAAAAGTTGGTGGTCTGTGCTGTTACTATGCTGTGTGAGCGGGCCTCGCTCAATACAAACAGTATAGCAGAGGCTCCTCAGCTCAATCACTGCGACGGCACACAAGCAGTAAGTCCTGGGTCCTCAGGGAAGCTAGCAACACAGCGCTTCGCAACGGTGTATCCGTTCATATCAGTGACTGCTGCTCTATTCTGCGGGCACTTTAACCCTGACTACTCTGTCCCATATCGGGGTCATTTAAGGGAAGCTATGTGGTTCTTTTTAAAAGTTTTAAATGCTATGTAATGAGGTGATTTATCTCTATTTTTTGCAATGTTTAATTAAAAATGGTTGGATACACTTTATATCACACTTAAATATCTGTTCATTGGAGAGCTCCATGTATGGGATTTCTATGTCAGGGGGTTTGCGCTGTTTGAATACGATTTTTTGAAACCCTGGAGCTCAATCCATAATAATCTGTGTTATTATTGTTGTTATTATTATTTTTTTTGCGTTACTCCTTTTCCCCCCGTTCTTGTAATTTATACTCTAAGTATCCGGGACGGAAAGCACTAAAGTGAAAATTTAGTTTTGCCCTGCATGGACAAATAACAGGTTAACTTTAAGATCAGTTGCAGTGTTACTTAGTCCTGCTAAATTCTCCATATATTGTAGTAAATAATCCACCAGCAAGCACAACTTTACTGCTCACCAGCATAAAGATACCCTCATTGTGTCAATGCCATAGTAATATCGTGAAGCCACTGATCAGAGGGGGTTGTTTACCTTGATCCTGGATTAAGGTATTCAGATAGGGGTTAAACTGTGCAGAAGTCGAAACGGAACAATCTTTTTTGGTGGGTTTGCCTTTTAAAGCCAGTTACTTTTACTTTACTAACTGATGTTTTTAATAGCAAATGAAAAAAGATTGGTACTGGTTTTATTGACAATGCTCATTTTTATTTTCCCCATTAAAAATTTTAGCATGTGACTTTTTGTTGGGGTCAGCAATCCCTTTAATTACCCCAAAAATCAAAGAAATGCTTGCTATGAGGGTAATTTTTACTGCATGCACATTATATTATCGATTTCTGGTGTATTTAGCTAACGTATACTGACAAAAAGTATCATATACATTTTATTCGGGAAAACAGAAAAGGGGAAAGTTGAGGTGGAGATAACATAATAATAAATTGGATAATATACAGATTCATGAGAAATAAAGAGCTGCATTTGTCAAATAACTATTTTATGTGAACAGTAGCACATGTAATATTAATGCATGTGAACTGAATATTTGGGTGAGAAAAATGATCATGACATATAATAAGTAAAAACAGGCCCCCCCAAAAATACAGCTTAGTACATTTAACCTAAATGTTATGATACTGATAACATCATCAGTCATCATATCAATTATATTAATAAATGGTTTAATTGTATATTGTATATTGTATATCTACCTATTTGTCACTGATGTGTGTCTGTGTGTCTGGTTTTTATGAAGAATGTTTTTATCATATTTGTTAAAGTATAAATAATAATATTAATAAATTATTTAATTGTTCATGCAAGGCAAAGGATCACTAATATCTATCTGTGTGTGTATGTTTGACTGTTTTTTTTTATGAAAAATGCTTTCATAATATTTGTTAAAGTATAAAGATATATTTCTTGATCTGCTCAAATAAAATAGAGCAGTCTAATGCACATACTATTGAGTCTGCAATTATTGGCATTTCCATTTCTTGCCAGCAGGGGGAAATATAGCCATATGATGACAGAGAATATAAACTTCATCCTCCTCGATTAATTCAAAGAAAGATATTTGTATTCCATTTTGCATTTTGAAGCATGTTAATATGGACACATATAACTTAACAAGAGAATTCCCTTTTCTATTAAACATTCAAACCAGCCATCATTACCAATTCCCCAGAGAAGATTGGGGAATGCTTACTCTGCAGGAATCAAAACTTGTCCAAGATATTTTCAGAATCTTTGAAATAACTTAGCATTTTTCATGCCGGGTAAAGTTTTGTATAGATAATGATGAAGTGAAAGCATCAGTTCTACTTGATGATATCCATGACTTGGCCTAATTGCATTTCCACTCAAATCCTACCTGATTTACATTTGCTATGTCCCAGTTCATATCGAAATATATTTCTAAAAGGATTCTGCTTAGTTTTTAAAAATTACACCTTTCTATTTTTGCATACGTGTGGACAGGACTGATTCCTAAGAACATTCTCTTTTTTTGCATACTAATGGTGGCATTAGCACAACTGTCTTCGTTTAATATGGGAAGTGCGTGTTTTATTCATATTTAACAAATACTACTACTGCTGCTACTGCTGCTACAGCTGCTGCTGCCACTACTACTACAATGAATAATAATAAGGATAATGAACTCTATGAATAATACATAAAAACATGTATGTTATATATGACATTTTAGCAATGGTTGCAAGAGTCTGTCAAATTAAAAGTGGGATTTATTGTACATATGTGGAGAGTATAACTGTAGCATCTATAACTGTAGCATCTAACTTAACACATCACAAGATATGAATGTGCTAGAAACATTAGACAGTTAGCTCATGTGAAAAAAGAGTTATGCAAAGAGTTTCTTGTACACTCTGCAACGTGTCCTAGAATTTCCTGATATCATATAAGCATTCCACAAATAGCAAAATAACTGTTGGTCATATTTTATGAACAACTAGTGGTACTGATTAATACATAATAGCTCTCTGAACTCACTGGCTTTTTTGTTGCACTGAACAACATAAATATATTTTTACATTTCATAGTGAAAATTGATCTCTGCATAATCTCTGCATCCCATTTAATGTGACACATATAAACGTAAACCACTACTGGCACAATGAATGCCTTTCCAAAGTCTCCTAATAAGTTAAAATTAGATTCCTCGTGTGCTGTATGGCACAGGTGTAAAACTGTGAACAACAGGCAGTCCACCAAAAGTAAATAACAATTCAGGAAACCAGTGAGATAGACCACCTATAGACCTATGATCACTCTAAAGGAGAAATAAGCCTTAATGCCTGAGACTGGACAGAATATACATTCTAGACATGTGCAATTCGTTTCGGAAAGTTTCGTTATTCGGTCGAATTTTCAGAGATTCGGATATATCCGAATCTCCGAATGACAGAAATGACGAATGGAAATGAATCTGAATTTTCGATAATGAACATTTCAGAAGTATTATGGACGAGGTGTCATAATACTTGTCATATGACACCTCGGCTCACAGATCCAAATGGCATTCGGGAGTTCCAGAATGCTATTGTGTTCAATGACAGCTGAGAATGTCAAATAGGCAGAGCGAGCTGTGATGTCACGGCTCTCTCCGCCCATCCGTTTACATTCTGCCCAGAGATGTCATTTTGCGGCAAGTTTTTTTTCGTCCGGTTGGGAGGGGATCGTTGTGTGGCTTGACTTTTTTTATTTCGGTGGGTTGGCGGGCGTCGTGCATCGTGATTGACGCTGGATTACATCGATGGAGCCATTTTTTTAAAAATAAAGGAATAGTCAAAAATTTACTGTTTTTTTCAATTGAAGATATTTTCTTCTAAATGTGTGGTGTGTTTATTTACTTTTATCCCTTTAGTGAATGAAGAGGAGTACAGATACCCCTTACTCATACACAAGGGGGGACATCTGGACGCCCCCTTAAAGGGGTACCCCAATGCAAATAAGCCCCCCTGCCAGCAGACCCCCACAGCCACTGGGTCAGGGTTGTGGGGAAGAGGCCCTTGTCCCCATCGGCATGGGGACACCCTCATGTGCACATGTGTCCTGGTAAGGCGCAGGGAGGGGGGGCGCTCGATCGGCCCCCTTTCTTGCCGAGCCTATGCTCGGATCAAGGGTCTGGTAGGAATTTTAGTGGGTACCCCATGCCCCCCCCATTTTTTGGGTGTGGGGTTCCCCCTTAAAATTCATACCAGACCTAAAGGGCCTGGTATGGCTTTTGGGGGGAACCCCACACACTTTTTTTTTACTTGGGGGGGTCCCTCCTAACATTCATACCAGAATTAAATGGTCTGGTATCAATTGGGAGGAACCTCACACTTTTTTTCTCTTCTGCAGACTGTAAAAAAATAAAAAAGTAATTTTTTTTGTTTTGTCTAATGTCACTTTGCTGCAACAAATACTCGTCTAGACTACCGCTAACGAATTTCTTCCAAATCCGCATCCCGCAACTAATTGATTTTCGGACCCAAACCTCGAAAAACAAAATAACGGAAAATCCGAATGAAAACGAAACAAAACTAATTTTTTGCCGGTGCACATGTCTAATACATTCCACAAGTGTTAGTTGGATACTTCCCCAGTTGTAGCTCCATAAAAGAGTGGTTAAAAAAAAGACAACTAAACTAACTAACTAACTAAAACTCAAATGACATGTTGCCTACAGTTTTCCTGAAAGCACGTGGAGGAATCTGAAGGTAGCTGGAAAAAAAGGTCTATGGTATGAAGAGACTAAAACTGGTCATCAGACCAAACACTCTGTTTGGCGTAATCCAAACAGTGCACATCATCATAGCCATTCTCACCATAAAGCATGGTGGTGGCATCATCTTGCTGTGGGAATGTTTCCCCGCTGCAGGCCCTGGAAGGTGTGTAAGGGTAGAGGGTAGAAAGAATACAGGGAAATCCTAAACAAATTTAGGATTGGAGAGAACATTTGTCTTTCTGCTGGACAATGACCCCAAGCATAGAGCTAATACTACACAGGAATGGCTTAAATACAACCATGTTAAAGTCCTGAAATGGCCAAGTTAAAGCTTATATCTGAATCCAATAGAGGATTTGCGGCAGGACTTGAAAAAACTGTTCACGCATTTCTATACAACCAAATAGAGCTAGAGTGGTTTTGTGAAGAGGCATGGAGAAATATTGCAGTGTCTAGATGCGTAGAGCTGATAGAGACCCATCCACGCAGACTCTAAGCTATAATTGCTGCCAAAGGTGCATATACCAAATTAGGGTTGGCAACCGTGGCACTTAATCTGTGGTGAAGCTACAAATCCCATCATGTTTCTGCCTCTGGCAGTCATGTCTGCGGCTGTGAAAGTCTTGCAATGCCTCATGGGAATTGTAGTCTCACCGCAGCTGGAGTGTCGAGGTCGCCTACCCTTGTACTCAATGGGGTTTGGGGTCTGTGTATTGTTAATTTAAATCATTTGTTGGGCTCTGTTATTACCTTCTTTTGATCAATGCAAAAATAAAACCAAATGTGATTCTATTGTTCTTCAATAGCCTTGTTTACTAAGCTAAGGGAAAATTCCAAAATGCAAAACTGCCTATTTGTCTTTAGTAAACCAACCTATAGGAATCTTTTTAGGTAGATGATCCATAAAACATGTTTACTTTTTACATCTATTATGGAATCCAAGAACTGTATTAGCATAATAAAAGTGATAGAACCCTGCTATATTATGCTCCAAAACCAGCTCATGCTAAGTATGGTGACTGAAAAGGGGGCACATCATGGGGTTTTTACTTACTAATAGGAGAAATGCCTTTAAATGACATATCTTACACAGTATACCAAAGAAGGAGCAATGCAGAAGGGAGAAAGTGAAGTATAGTGGTCTAATTAATCTTCAAGTACCCAAGCCACTGCTCCTAAATGAGAATATGAAAGACATCCAAGTCATGTCAGTCTTGAGATCTGTTCGCAATGTGTTCCAGTAGTTGTCAGTGAAAAAAACCTCTAACAAGCATGCAAATTAAAATACAGGTCCAAAGTCTCTGGCTTCTGGTTTTGTATGGAACTATCTTAAAATTATTTAAAGCATAGTGTTCCACATTACAGAAATTTCCAAAAACTCTTAAGTTTGAACATTGTCAAAAAAAGATGTGAGGTCTGCATTTAGAACCTATGTTTTATCTGAACAAGACATACTGGAGATTTTATAAATGACCAAATGCCAAAATTAACCAAGCAAAAAGGCGCATATTGATGTACAATGGAAATAAATCCAACTTTCTATGCATTGAAAATGGCTTAAAAATTACTGCACTTCAATTAGACGGATGCCTGTATTGGCAATGGTTTTTATAGCTAATAGCAGAACTTGACATTACCTGCTAAGTGCAGTACTGTGGACTATGAAAGTCATTTATCACACTAGTCTAAAGGAAATAAATATATTACTAAACTTCTGACACAGCATTAATGGCATGACACATGCAATATTGATCTTTTAAACAATGGCCTCTAAAAAACTGTTAGAGATTTTTTGCCCCGAAATGAACTGTACACCGTGGCAAAATGGTCATAAGAATACACATCTGTTTACGTGTCTCTTTGATCTTTGGATGTGCTGAATATCACATTAGGTAAATCAACACCTAGAGTATGTAGTGTATGTAAATCAAAATCTTTTTTTGTTTGTGTTGTATAGACCAGACAGCGGATAGCTTTTTTTTGTCTTTGTCTTTGTAGTCAGATACATTTCCCTTCACTTTCTGTCCCAAAGACACATTAGGAGGTTAGGGGAATTATCCAAAGTGAGGGGAAATCCCCTATTAGACAGCTATCACTGTAACAGGTGTACCCACATCACTGTAATTAGTAGGGTTGAGATTCGAGTTTGCGGTGACAAAGGGTTTGCATTTCACCAAATGGACATTCTAAATGGCCAGATTTGGCCTGTTCGTCTGGGCAAACCTCTTGCTGCTGCGGCAGGAAGTCATTCATTAAATGGTGGTATTACTACCATATTTGATCAATTATGTCAGGCAGCATCACTGACTATCTTGTTGACATTTAGCTGACGGCTGGCGAGCTGTCAATTGTGACAGGAGATGATTATCAGTCTGCGTCATCTTGCTTGTGTTTGTGGGTCATCAACATTATGCATCATAAATGACAGTGGATCTACATGAATGGATATCATGGTTGATGGATTTACACTGTGGTACTTTCTTTTTAATTAAAATACTTTGTCCCAGTGCCTGTGTTTCTATTTATATTCTCCATATTCGACATTTCTATTAAACAGGGACACTATATGGATGGGGTCAGATATCTGGCGGCTAACAGAATGTGGGGATAAGGCCTTATCAACATGAAGACAAGATGACTTGGCAGGGAGGAGGCTTTTCCTTCACAATTCCAACTCCCTCTTCCATCTCTGAATTATAAACCTACAATGCATATAGGACCTGAGTTTGCATGTTCATGCACAAAACTAGCCTTATAGACCAGAGATTATACTTGCATATATGACTGCCATTTGTGCTCAATTGCGCATCCTACTTATAGTAACCAGTCAAAATTCACTTTAGTGAAGTCAGATCATTATGAGATTCATTATTATATGTTGTTATGCATACTGTACTGACTGCAGCTGTTCCTGTGTGAGTTTAGTTCCCACTGGACCACATGCAAGATTCATGTTCAGCTTTACCTGTGCAACATTTTTGCTCCCCCCTGGAAACCTGTGGTGAACCTTTTCTGCCAGTGTTTTTAGGCATTCTAGCCCTCTCCACTATTGGTTCTAAATGAGAAGTGCGGTTGGACAGTTCCTATGACATCATGACCTGGAAAACTTTTTAAACTTTCTCAGTGCAATAGGGAATTGCTTTAGCAAAGACCTCTATGACATTTTGTATCAAAGTTCCTGTCCCTGTGACATCTGCTGCAAGGTCTGATACCCATTTATGACTGTTTTTTGTTTTTCAATGATCTCTGCTTGCCAGTTCTAACCTTTTGCTTGTTGACCTCCATCTTCCCTCACAATTCTGTACTTTGTCTAATTTTACCTGCTGTCAGCCATTGCCAATCTAGCTGTATCTGGGGGCCGTAACCTGGGAGCCGTCTGCAGCAAAGCCCATTACTACTTAAACAATGCTCTAATGAACACTTGGTGAGTCTTTAGATTCTGTGCCTTGGCACTGCAGAAAATGATGGCATTTGTTCTAAAACAAGATTATTCTTTTAAACTGTCAGAACACCTGGACCTAACAATTTGTAGATGATGGTGACACCCATTAGTTCCTGATATGTATTGCAGACTCCAGTGGTAAACCCTTAACCTTTTAAAGTCTTGACTCTACTGTCATGAAGTCTCAAGGAATTCCAGTCCTTCAACCGCAATCACCTTTTATGTAAACTTGAGAAATTCAAAAGGGAGAGTTAGACTCCCTCACAATGGCCCCTTAATTGTTGAAGCTGGAAATTCAGATACAAAGCTTTCTGAAAGGTTTATGAATCTGATGCTACAGTATATGGTATATGAATTCTGTTATTTATCCAAATGTGATGAGTTGTCAACAAACTACCCTTTAATACGAGGGGTAATAATCATATGATATTTGGCTCAATGCTGGCCTGGTCTTTGTTAAGGCATTAGAAAAAGCTACCTATGGCTAACCAATATTCTGGTGATATGCTGACTGTATCTATCTTGTATAAGTAATAGGTCATTATGTGAAGGAAAAATTCTTAACTGATGTTTAACCTGCTATCCCCAAGATCACAGATCTTTGTATGTGAATTGTAATAGTATGTTTCTCAAAATCATAAAGGTCATTTAAACACCATTTTGCTGCTGTTTTATTTTTCCATAACAACATCCAGAGTTTTACATCTTTAGGCCCATATGGCATCACATAAATCAAGCCTCTATACTGTATGATCATTAGCTTTGTGCCATGATCTGGTTTGGGCTGAGCTCCCAACATTCAGGTCACATTAAAAATTGCAATAGGTAACTAGAGCCTCAGGGCCAGTGGATGGAACTACTGGTGTACTGAAAAGACTAATGGAAATCAGAGACTATATTAACAATTATTATTATTATTATTGCAAAATGGAAAGCAGGTAATTCACTTGCTTTGCCATTTTTATTATTTATCTGTTGCATATATGTGTAGGACACCCTTTCAGCTATTGTATATGACTACGAGAAAGATCTCCATTATCATGATTCTTGTATGTTGTATATGTTTTTTTCCTATATTTTTGTATTGTTACTTTCATTGTTTTTCCTCTGGCTTAATATTGCATATTGTTTATTTTTTGGGGCTGGTGGTACACTGTGTTGTACAATGCATTTTTGGCCTTTTCCATAAACCTCAAGTTGTTATGGAAAATCTGAAATCTACATAGCTCATTGAAAACATGAAAACGTTTATGCACAAGCGGCCACCCCATGTACACAATCAGCGTATTCACATAGCAGAAGAATAGAATGGGTTATTAAGGGCTTTCTTGTTTCACAGTTAAACATTTTCTCTTCCCACAAATGGTTCATTTAATGACTAAAGACCTCTTTAATGCATTCATTATCAGCACAAACACACAACTACTTGAACAGGAAGGAGATTGCATCTTATGAAAAACAGATTTTTGAGTTGTTGTTTTTTTAGATTCTGTAACTTTGGTCAACAGAGTTATTAATGTCATAATAATTATAGAAATCATATGTTAAATTCTAAAAAATTGCAATCACTGAGAAAAATAATTTATATAAAAAGCATGTAGTGAAAAGATTGTTGAGTTGCTAAATAAAAATGTGTAAGCTCAGTTTTTACAATTTAATTTGGTACTTTCATATTGAGGTCTTATCAGGGTTGCTAAACATTAGTTTGCATGTAGCTGTTTCTTTGCATGTTGGTATATAAATACTCTCAAAAATTCTTGCCTATTTTGGCTACAATGGATACAAATTTCAAATAATGTCATATAGCCAAAGGATTTGGGGTAGTAGTGTTCCACACCTGTGTGATGCCCAAAGCACCATGCCTTTGCCCCTGGAACCAACCTCTGCCAGTTTATAAGAAGCCATATACCCTCTATCATAAAATTATCTATTTATACACAGTGGGCTGATGTCCAGATTTTTTGAGTTAGACAAGTGACATGGTGATAACTATTGATTAATTACCTTGTTTGTCTATTATTTTTTTTAACCATAAGTTTTTTTATTGAAACATTGCACATGTACATTAAAGCATCACTGGTATCAAAACTTTAGTGTGGCATTTTTCAACATAACATTTTTCAGGAGTACAAACATTACATGAAGTCTAGAACGGAGTACAAGACATACTGGGGGGAAGGGGCATCACCAGTCCGGTATGTAACGATTCATGAAGAACAACATAATGGTTGTGCACAATACTATGGCTAAGGGTGCTGCTCTTCTAGGCAATAAGTACAATATCGGGTAAGCAGACCGCTGTTGAAATTGGGAGCCATCCTGGGCTAGTACTATCGGTCCAGCGGACAGAGGGGACTAGTGGAGGACCAGGAGAGGAGGGAGAAAGACAGGAGAAATAGAAGTAAAGATAGGAGGTAAGGATAGAGAGGAGGTTATTAGGTGGTAAGAGGTTGGGAAGTCAGAAAAATAGGAGAGAGAACTATCTGATAGGTCATGGGTGGACGCATAAAGTTTCAAATGGTGATTAGGCGTCTATCAAAAGTAGCTGGTAAGAAGTGTTGTATCCAGGGGGACCAGATATTTTCAAATTTTCCCATATAGTTGTCTAATTGCGCTGATCTCTTTTCATGGGACATGATCCACGATATGTAATGTTTAGTTCTGGAAATGCTAAGAGTAGGGGACTTCCATGATAGTGCAATTTCACGCTTGGCCGCTGATAGTATCTGCAATATAAGTTTCCGTTTGGATGAGGGGAACTGTATGGGGAGGTTGTTAAGGAGTGCTAGGGATGGGTTTTTGGGTACTGCTTCATCGTTAAGGACTGCAAGCATATGGAAGATCCGGTCCCAGAATTTAGAGGCTACGGGGCAGGACCACCAGGTGTGATAATAGGTACCGTGTTCGGTACAGCCTCTAAAGCACTGTGGGGAGTGCTGAGGGGCAAAAGAGGCTATTCTAGTAGGGACCATATACCACCTTAGAATAACTTTATAATTGATTTCCAAGGTATTGGTATTTCGTGAGCATGATTTGGTGATCTTCCAAATGCGTTGCCTGTCATCTTCACTGAGAATAAGACCAATATCCTGTTCCCACTTCTGAACATAGGAGGGAGGGGGAGAAGTAGCTGAAAAGAGTAGTGAGGAGTAGAGAAGGGAAATCAGCCCAGGGCTGTGTGTGTTGTCACGGCATATCCGTTCAAAGGGTGAGAGTCTGGTCTGAATGGTCCTGCGGACAACGGTCTTATTGATAAAATCCACAATTTGCACATATCTAAAGAGCTCCTTCCCAGGGAGGTCAAATTTATGTTTCAGGTAGGAAAAGGGTTTTATGCCCGCATCGGTCTGAAGTTTCCAGAACTTATGTATTCCCTTCTCTGACCATACTAGAAAGGAGGCCGGTGATTCCAAAGCTGGTAGAAAGCCTGGATTAGAAAGAAAGGAAAGGAGAGGTAGATGAGGGCAGATGAGACCCGCTGTAGTTTTGGAGGAGTCCCAGAGACGTAGGGAGTGGGAGATTAGTGGGTCATAGATACGGGGGCGGTGTTTTGGGGGTAGCCACAGGATGTTATCCGTGGTGATAGGATGGAGGAGCTGAGCTTCAATTTCAACCCAGTAAGGGATTTCAGTGGTGGTGTGATATTTAGTAAGTTGGCTGATTTAGGAGGCGGGATAATATTTGGAGAAATTCGGGACACCTAGACCCCCTTTAGATCTAGGAAGGAGAAGTGTGCGTAGAGGGACTCTGGAGCGTTTATTCCCCCAAATGAACTTGGAAATGTGAGATTGGAACGATTTCAAAGCATCCGCGGGGACACGCACCGGCAATACCCGAAAGAGGTAAAGAAGTTTGGGGAGGATAGTCATTTTAACCGCAGCTACGTGTCCTAGCCAGGATAGGTGATAATTTGTCCAGGAAGATAATAAATGTTTAAGGGTAGAGAACATAGAGGGATAATTGGAGGCATATAGGGTGTGGTAGGAGGCCGTGAGGTGGATACCTAAATACGGGAGGGATGTCGAGTTTCAATTGTAGCGGAAATTCTGTTGGATAGTTGAAACAGTAGACGGCAGAAGGGATATATTAAGGGCTATGGATTTGTTTTCATTTATACATAGGCCGGATATATTCTCAAAAGTATGAAGAACTTGGTGTAGGTTAGGTAAGGAAACGTGCGGGTTAGTGACGATAAGTAATGCATCGTCAGCAAAGAGAGAGATCTTATGGTGTGAGTTGCCATGTATGATGCCAGTAATGTCTGGATGAGATCGAATTAGTTGGGCTAGGGGCTCAATGGCAAGGGCGAACAGAATTGGGGAGAGGGGACAACCTTGTCTAGTACCACAGTGGATGCTGAATGGTGCAGAGTAGAAACCCGAGTATTTGATGCGTGCAGTGGGGGATTCATAGAGTGAGGATACTTAAGTTTGGGCCGAACCCTCTAAGCCGGAGTGTGGAGAATAGATACGGCCAAGCAATGGTGTCGAAGGCTTTTCGAATGTCTAGGGCGAGTAACATAGCGGGGTTGTTTTGTGTCTTAGCAAGGGTTATAAGATGGGTTATCTTGCGTATATTGTCGCTGGCTTGTCGTGTGGGGATAAAGCCCACTTGGTCTCTGTTTATAAGAGAGCCTATTATACTATTAAGGCGTAGGGTGAGGGCTTTAGCCATAATTTTTAGGTCGACGTTAATGAGTGATATGGGCCTAAAATTGGACCACAGCATGTGATCAGTATGGGGTTTCGGGATCATGCAGATAGATGCCATAAGTGAATCTTTGTGAAACGAGGAACCGGTCCTAATCTGGTTGAAAGTGCGTGTCAATAAGGGGACTATGAGGTCCGAAAATTCTCTATAATATTGGGCCGTGAATCCATCAGGGCCGGGTTTTTTATGGGGGCGAAGAGATTTGATGGCGTTGGTGATCTCTTCTTCCGTAAAAGGGCTCTCCAACGTGTCAATCTGTTCTTGGGAAAGGGAGGGAAGGGGGAGTTCTTTAAGCGTGTTCTCAACCAGGGATGCAGGCTGTTGCTCGGGAGCAGAGTATAGTGTGGAAAGATGTTTGCTAAAAATATCCAAAATCTTGGTGGGAGAGCATGTAAGGGAACCAGTACTGGTGCGAATTTTAAAGGGTCTGAAAGAAGGGTCTAAATTTTGGAGTTTGTTCGCCAAGAGAGAGTCCGCCTTATTACCTTTACGGTAGTATTTATTTGGCAGTGCGGTGTAGTTGCCGTTCTGCATGATGCATCAGGAGGAGGTTAAGATCACGGCGGGCCTTTTCTAGGTTTGGCGGAGGAGGTAGGGGTCTCAGAGAAGGACTGCAGAGCTTTGTGAAAGTCGTGTTCTAACTTGCGGGGTAACTTCAGCCTTTCCCTCCTCAATTGTGCGGCCAACTGAATCAATTTCCCTCTAAGGACCGGTTTGTGTGCTTCCCATAGGAGGGTATAAGGGGTGTCAGGCAAGGAATTGAATTGAATGTAATCAGTTAGAGCAGAGAGGATGTGGGAACGGGAAGAGGGGTCAGTGAGAAGAGAGTCATGAAGCGTCCAGGAGGATGTTGTATTGATCAGGTTGAGGTCATGAAGAAATAGAGATACAGCAGAGTGGTCAGACCACGGGATCGGAAGTATATGAGAATGTAGGATCGAGGGAGATAGAGCTATGGGAACAAAGATATGGTCTATCCTGGTAGAGAGGTCATGAGGGTGGGAGTAATGAGTATATTCCATTTTAGAAGGGTTGGCTTCCCTCCAACTATCCACTAAGAGGTACCGTGAGAGTAGGTCTCTAGCAGCGGATGATGGTATTAAGGCGGCCGTAGAGTCCCTAGACCTATCTCTGTGTGGAAATAGGGTAAGATTGGAGTCCCCACAAAGGATTGTTGTACCAACCGAATGTGAGCTAACGGTAGATAGGAGATGTGAAAGGAAGGGCACCTGTTTACTATTAGGGGCACAGTAGGAGACTATTGTGATTTCTTTGTCATGGAGAAGACCAATCAGAATTATATATCTGCCCTCAGGGTCTCTGATGACGTTATTACACACAAAATTGAGCGATCTACGGAGACCAATTAGGACGCCCCTTTGTTTAGAGGGCCCATTGGCCATGTAAACTTGTGGAAATTGCGCACTGAAGTATTTTGGTGCTGAGGAGGAGGAGAAATGGGTCTCCTGGAGACAGAAAATGTCCGCGTGTGCGCTTCTAAAAAATCTGAAGGCGCGAGTGTGCTTATTCGGGGAGTTGAGGCCTTGTACATTAAGGCTAAGTATTTTTAATGGCATAGCTGAGTGCATAGAAAGAAGCTAAATGTAATGTAATTCAGGGACTCAGGGAAACAAGTGGACTTGATAAGGAGGAAAAATTTACGTTCCACCCATGACCAACATAGTAGTAGCAAAAGATCAGCAAGAAAGAGGGAAGAGAAAGGAAGAAGAAAGAGACACAGTGGGCTGGGGTAATGAAGCGATATGGCAATGCGACTGTTAAACAACGAGGGAGTAGCAATGTATCTTCGTAGACACAAGGAAGGGTTGGATAGAGGGGACAGAAATCCATCCCTCGCCATCCAAGAGGTTGAGGCACATTGACATACTCCCTCGGGCAAACTTCCTATAGTGTAACCTCGTTATTTGCATATAAGGAATTAAAATCTATAATAGAGAACACTAGGAGCAGGACATTAAGAGCACAACAATGCAATAATATGATCAGTTTCACAATTATACTGTAGAGTACTGTATATTTTCAGTAGTACTTTCTTAGGTAATTGAAAAGCCATACATATCTTTGTGCTCCAATTAGTGTATATAAATCAGTACAAAAAAAAGACTAAAAAGGAACAAAACAAAAGTCCACAAAAAGAAAAACTTAACCCATCATGGAAAGGGACTCAAGCTGGAGGGGGTCTGTGCCAGGCGGGCGGAGGGTCAGGGATGAGGACCTTAATACCCGCATGTGGGCAATAAAAATTAGCTGAAGGGACCCAAATAGGGAGGAGGTCAAATACCAAGCCAAAGCCAGAGGTATGTTTACTGTCTTGGAGGCCAATACAGCCCTCTCTCTGAGGGAGGCCTAGTCCGCCCCCATGACACCGAGCCTCCCCCGAAGGCGCCAAGTAATAAACCCTCTCTGCATTTGTGGAGTCAACGACCTCGCATAGGTAGATGATAACAGATGTAAAACAGTATCTTATTAAAACAGTATCATAATAAAGTATTATCTCAGTAGAGGGCAGTGTATGAACTTTCACGCTCCTAAACACTAAAGTAAACTTATAAAATAAGTGAAACTGAAGAAATCAAAAACAGCTAGCCATTACTTGTGAGACCATGAAGGATTCCTGTGACTAGAGAGCCGGGCGGTGTCAAAGTTCCATCCAGGGACTGGGTAGGCGATGGGAGTATCTCTGTGTCCCATCATGCGGCATCATCTGGAAGGAACAGTTCTGTATAGTCTGCAAGAGTAGCTGTAAGGCAAAGGAGGGAATTAAAGTGACCCAAGGCGTTCATCTCGGATTACCAGCCCGTGGGGTCATCTTGGATGCTGGACTGCGGGGGTCACCAGGCCTGGCGGGGTCCGAGTCGCTGCGAGATCCTTGTTTGTCTATTTAATAGCGTTATACAAACTTTAACGTGTATCTAAACTTAAGAACACATAATGTTAAAAAAAAACACAAAATATTGCAGCATGCCAGTCCTTACATGTGATGTCTGCATTCATTTTCTTTGTTTCTTTTCCTTTTCTTCACCTGGTGATCATGCCAGTAACACACTTTTTGTTCTAGGGTGACCATGCATACTCACTCACTGCACTGTATCTATGAAATAGAGATGTATCACCCTAGGCTGCTCACTACTGATTAGGACTGCCAAACATACAGTTCACAAAGGTAACCTGGACAGGACTGATAACACGCTTTAGGATTTCAATGCAGCAGTGGCACTGTGTTGTCGGCTCACTAAAAGATGTTACAAGCTCACTGGACGTCTAGTAGGATCAAAAGGCATTTTTTTTGCACTTATCAAATACATATGACAAAATGTTTTTATTGGTATAAAATAGGATAAGGTCATTGTTAGGGTTTGCATCCACTTTAACAGGAGCAAAATGCCACTGTTTATTATTTAGCTTATTATGGATCTTATCTAAGAATAAACACTTTTTATCTGGAAGCCTAAATACAATATCTCATATATCTCTGATGAGTGCACTTTTCATTGCACACAATCACTCATCTTGAAATTAATGTCATTCAAGGCAATTAAACATCTTATTAGCCTGAGTTCAGTACTAACTTAAAGCTTCCATGTACACAGACAGCTTTACTCCCTACAGAATTCAATAGACTCAGTAAGCAGTTCCAACTAAGGTCTATAACTCTGAAGTCAGCAACTCTGACTGCACATATGGAACATATGAAAGCAGTAATCCTCTCTATGCATATCCACTGTACCTGTCCATATTCTGTATTAGATAATTATTAATGTGCTTTGCAAATTCACCATCACAAGACATTTTAGAGGTTTTATTAAACATATATTTGCATTACAGGCAGTCCCCGGGTTACATACAAGATAGGGACTTTAGGTTTGTACTTAAGTTGAATTTGTATGTGAGTCGGAACAGGTACATTTTTTAAGTGTAACTCCAGCCAAAAAAAAAACATTTTTTATTAGACACTAAACATGTCAAGCCTTAAAATTGCGTGCGCGCGCGAAACCGCAAAAAACGATTAAACCCAAAATTGGCCATAGGTGACACTTTAAAAGCTGTTACCGCTCATCAGTTTAGTGTTATCAGTGATGTGGCCCTAAAATGATTGCTCTCACTGCGATGTTCGATATGTAACATGTGTAGCGCAATTGTAATTTTTGCGCGCTGGGGCACCGGACGCGTCCCCCTATATAATAGCAAAGGCACACTGACAGGTCCTCTTTATGGAGACATTAGGGGTCTCTAGGACCCCTAATATCACCTGTGGACCCCAAAAGAATGAAGATGATGAAGCAGAAATCTGCTTTATTAGCTTCTTCTCTTTATTAGCTTCTTCTCTCTGGCTATAGCAGCCAGATGACTGACAGGTGAATGCGGAAGTGATGCAATACACATCACTTCTGCATTCACAGCCCGGACGGAGATCAGCAAGGAGCTGATCTCCCGTCCTCCTCCTCCTGACGCCCTCCTGTGTGTGCAACGGTCGGGTCTTTCCTGCCCGTGCGTGCCCGCTAGGGAGCGCGCGCGAGCAGAAAAAAATTGCCGTCTGGAGACGGCAACCCGCAAATGCAGCAGTGCCGTCCGTCCGTTTTTTTACTACGGGCGGACGGCAAGAGGTTAATTTTTATTTGACTTTTTTTACTTTTTAAATTTTTTTTGTCTTTTTAATTTTATTTGTTAAATGTTTAAAAAAAAAATTTCATTTTTTTTTATTTTAATGCTGGGGGCAGAAGCCAGCCTGCTATTGGATATTTCAAATTGCAATAGCCAATAGAACCTAGCTATTGCATCTGCCCATTGCCTGCTGTCAATCAGCAGAGGAAGGGCCTGAAGGAGAAAGTTTTCTATCAGGTTCTCCCATGCTGATTGACAGCAGGCAGTGGGCGGGTGCAATAGCCAGCTTGCTATTGGCTGTTGCATTTTACAATATCCAATAGCAGGCTGGGTATGGCTCCCAGCCTGCAGATGAAGATGAGGGGCAGAGGTGCCGTGGCCGGACATGGGGAACGGAGAAGCCGACGGACCAGGGGAAGACGGCAGCGGAGGCACGGGGGCAGCGGAGCAATGCAGCGGTCTGTGTCCCCACTGCCTTCGCCAACACAGGCGGGGAGAACAGGGGGGATTTGAAGGGACACAGGCCGCTACAGCCACAGTTCTCCTAAATGTACCAGCGGCTGCCGGTACATTTAGGAGTACTGTGGACCCCGTTTGTAACCACGTCCGTAACCCGGGGACTGCCTGTATAGATATTTATTTATTACAGGTGTTTATATAGTGCTGACAATTTATGCAGCGCCTTGCATTCACATTGTCCCTGCCTTCAAGGAGCTTGCAATCTAAGGTCCCCATCTCACATGCATATACACAGGGCCAATTTAGACAAAAGCCATTTAAACCACCAGCAGTCTTTGGAGTGTGGGAGGAAACTGGAGTACCCGGGAGAAACCCACGCAGGCACAGGGGAGAACATGCAAACTTCTTGCAGATAGTGACCTGGCCGGGATTCAAACCAGGGACCCCTAGTGCTGCAAAGCAGAAGCACAAATGTTTTCAATAAGTGTCTATTCGAATATACCAAATGTATTTTGCATGTAATGTGTCCATGTGAATATGATTTTTTTTTTAGTACACTGTCAGTGTTGCTGTGCATTCTGCATGAAGCTCCCTTCACCCATACTCTTACTCTTTCTGTACATATGACTCATCAGTACAATGGGTGTGTCGGTGACATGCAATCATGCAGTTCCTGTTAGGTCATTTTTTACTCATAAACCTGAAGACAATATTTGTGCACCGTATTTTAGATTAGCTTGTTTAGTGTTGACATGACCATTAATCTCTTATCTCTCTTTTAATCTCTGACTTTTGGGTACATGACGAATGAACAAACAAACGGCAATGGCTTTACTTTCAGTGATGAAGTAGCATCATGCCAGGAACATGCTGTATTTGTGAACAGCTCAGACTGTGGATTTTGTGAGGTGGATTAGGTTGTAATTAAAATAAAAACAACAGTGGAAGGAATGCAATTTTAGGGAAAGCTTAGCTCATTGCGAACCATTTATTTCAGTGCTAGCTATTGATTTGCGCCCTCATAAATGATAACGTTGAGATTTAAATTTACATTTTAAATGCTGTCCATATCCTCTGCATGTCTGGCTCAAACAGAGTAGCACATATGGCACTAGCATAAGTTTGTGTCAGACTGTCTACTATCGGAAATTCTGCCTGCAAATAGTTTTAGTAGAGGTGCTAAAATGTGTTTAGTACACTTAAAAACATTTGCAATGCAAAATAGGGAACAAGGCATATTAAACTGGTGTAAGTATATTCTAGAGGGGTTTTCAATTTGCATTAACAGTCACAGTGGTAATTTCTACAGTATTTCACAATGCATATACAGTAAAAGCAATAATATGCTCTAGGGTATTTCAAACACAGGTCATCTAGGGTTGCAAATCATGTGTCAAAAGTGTGATTGCTCAGGTTTGTCTCGGAGACAAAGTGTGGTCAGTGATGGAACCCCTAAATTGGATATAATTGAAGTGCCACATTACAATGCTGAACAATGACTCCTTACATTGATAATCACTAAAATACCTCCTTATTTTGGGGGAAGTGCTGTGACTTAAGCTCGGATGAGTGACAGTGCAACCAGAGCTATACTGGCAGATCAGGTAGAAAGAGCTGGTTGCAGACCTGTAGTTGTTCTTTCAGTATCCCTGGCCCCTTCACCCCATTGCAGCCATGTGGGCTGCTGTGGTGGTAAATCTGTCTTTATAGGGCATGTGTCAGGACATAATTTTGGGAGCTGCCATTGATGGCATACTGGACTGTTGTTGTTGACCTGCTGTGGCTCAGTCACTCACTATGTAGTTGTGCAAAGATAAAATGACCATTCCTGCTACTTGTCAGCAATGTTAACATCCATACCTCTATTCTTTCAGCTTGCTCTTATACAAAATATATATCTATAGATATACTGTATATCTATCTATATATATATAGATACAGTATATAATGAATATATTATGTTTTATATATATTTAGGGTAGTTTAGTTGATTTGATTTATTGTTCTTTGTATTTACTTTTTTCCCATTTGTAGGTGTGTTTATTTTATAGTTAATTGTGGACTGTCACTTTATTGTTTTCATTTTAGAGTTTTTCTTATCTGTGAAAAAAAATAAAATAATGAGGCTAATGGGGGACTTTTTTTATCACAAGAACAGGTCTGGGATAGCTGAAAGAAGCTTCTGCAATTCCCCAAAACCATTTAAAGGTCATTGCACCCTTGAAAAAACCCAACCAAGAAAGAGCTGATATCATTTTGCCTTTTACAATGTCTCCAATGAAGCAAAATGCCCAAATTTAATACAAATTTTATCTGATTTTATTCTCAGTGAAATTTGCCAAGGTGGAATCTCTGGATTTTGCTTTTTGAAAAAACAATCTTTTTCCCTTATTAGGGGAGTTTTTTGGGGGAGGTGTACTTAGTGGATTTATTTGAATGATTTTGCATCTTTTTTTGTTTCCTCTATTGTATGTTTATATTATTGTTATTTGTGTGCTGTCACTTGCCATTGGCTGCCATGGGCAACTGCTTCACTTTCTGTCTTCTCCAGTTTTGATACATTTCCCTCAGTGTGTTATCATGCATTTTTAACACATGACACAGGAACAGAGAAGTTTGAGTGCGGTCTCAGAGGAAAAATGTACCTTTATATGCATGCAATGTAAAGCTGCATTATTATAATCTGTAGACTGATACATAAGTAACACAGTAAGCATATGTAAACCCAATCACTAAAATCTTATATAACCTTAAACACATTAATACCAATTCAAAAGCAATTTTCAATATTTTTAAATCAGCAGCATTCATTAAAGTAATGCCTGGTGATTTCGATATGAATATCCTTGTTCGGGCACTTCCTGTAACAATGCTCTGTCCTATGACTTTCAATTGTGCTCCTGTGTTTTCAACCTGCCACACGGGCTTCTAAGACTATAAGTGGCCATTTTTTGCAGACACATAATGCAGGCATGGTTCACTGATATTACAGTCAAAAGGTTTTTAGGCTATTTAAAACGCTGAATAAATCACTTACAATGGATGCTGATGCTTGATGTTTAGTTTAAGCTGCAGAATCAGCTTGTCCCCTGAACTTTAGTTCTGATATCCTGTTTTGGGTTGGCCCTTTTCCCTTGCAGGGTCCTATGGAGTCACCCAGCTGACAATGTCAAATGGGCGGAGCGAGCCCCGAGACATCACGGCTCACTCCGCCCATCTGTTTACTTTCGGGCAGGAGATGTCATTGTGCAGCGCGTTTTCATCGGGTTCAGACGGTTGTTGTGTGGCGGGACTTTTTTATTTCTGCGGTCGGCAGGTGTCGTGGATCGTGATCGACGCTGGATTACATCGACGGAGCCATTTTTAATTATTAACTACCTCCGGGCGGCCATAGTAAAAAAAAACGGCCGGCCGGGAGCTCTCTAGATCTGAGCGGGCGTCTTTAGACGTCTGCTCAGACACGCCCCCTCACACACACCGCTGGCCGCGTTTGAGCGGGAAATGCCCGATCCCGGGCTCCGCTGTGCCCGGTGCGAGCCCGGGATTAGCATGGCACCTGTGTCACAGGGGGTTACACGATCTCCCTCCGGTCCGCTCTCCTCTGCAAGAATGCGGAAGTGTTGTATATGACATCACTTCCGCATTCTTGTGTCACTCTCCAGCTTCAGAAGCTGATGGAGCAGATCTTTGCTTCATCAGCTTCTTTTGGGGGGTCCTAGGTGACATTAGGGGTCTTGGAGACCCCTGATGTCTCCATAAAGAGGACCTGTCACATATTTTGCTATCACATAGGGGGGTTTTATTAGCCCCCGTATGTGATAGCAATATAGTTTAGTGAAAAAAAAATAGGAAAAATAATTAAAGTCCCCCCCAATTTTTTTAAAAGTTACACATAAAAAAGAATAAAAAAACAACATTTTTTTAAAAAGTCCCCACCTATACATACTCGCATGCAAACATGTGTTGGGGGCGCATACGTGCAAAAAAGACAATTGCGCCCATTACACCGCACATGTTACATATCGCCGCCAACGTCGGAGTGAGAGCAATAATTCTAGGGTCATCAATCACTGATAACGCTAAACTGATGAGCGGTAAAAGCTTTTAAACTGTCACCCATGACCAATTTTGGGCATGGTCGTTTTCTGCGATTTCGCAGGTTCGCGCAATTTTAAAGCTTGACATGTTTGGTGTCTATTTACCCGACGTGACCCTGACTTTTATATTTTACCAAAAAACTGGGTAATAATACATTTTCCTAACATAATGTTAAAAAATAAATAAATTCAACATTTTCAGTAATTTTTCCTAATTATAGTAAAAAATAAAACCCAAAGTGGTGATTAAATACCACCAAAAGAAAGCTCTATCTGTCCCCAAAAAATGATATAAAATTAATTTCAGTACAGCGTTGCATGACGGAATAAACGTCAGTCAAAGTACCACAGCGCTGAATACTGAAAAATGGCCTGGCCAGGAAGGGGGTCTAAACACCTGGTCTTCAAGCAGTTAAAGGTATGGTCAAAAATTGACTAGTTTTTTTTTCTAAAAGTGTGGTTTGTTTATTTACTTTTGAATTTTAATCCTTTATTGAATGAGTGGGGGTACAAGTACCCCTTACTCATTCACAAGTGGGGGGTACAAATTGACTTTCGGACCCGAATCCCTTAAAGCGAAATAACGCAAAATCCGAATCGAAACGAAACAATTTTTTTTGCCGGTGCACATGCCTAGACGTTATACTTTACTGCTGCCTAACTTGGATGGCTCCAAACTGTCACCTTCAATACCCTTGGATCTGATATAATTACCCAGGCTTAGATTCCAAGTTCCTTGAGCTTGTTGTCAAAGCCCTGATGGAGGATTGTTTGGCCTCTGAAACACACTGGCTACGTTCTGTTGTCTTTGTGATTAACATGGATCAATAAAAAACAGTTATAGACTTCTGAGACATTACCTGATTACCTGTGCGCTTTATACCTTTTACCAGCTTATTATTATTGTTAAATTGACTGTCACTTTAAAAGGAAACTATAATACTTTAGGACCAATTTTTTATTTTTTATTTCTACATTTTTAAACTGATGTTTTATATCTTTTTTTTCTATTGTCTTCTTTTCAAGGGACACTCAGAGCACGATGGGTTTTCTTAATAGTGAGGATAGCATACATTTCCTTTCAGATACTGTAAGGATGCTCCAGTAATCCTAATCACTGCTCCTTTAAATCGTTATTGGAAAAAAAATGTTTTCAATGATTCATGTCCCCCAGGGCAGTACCCGTATCCCCATACCCTTTTTATGGCCAATAAATTGCATATAAGGCTTCAAAATGGGGTCAATTGATTTTCAAAGTTCTAGCCCCATAGAGTTGCATTGAGTTTGAGTCCCATTTCAAACTTTTTCCATGTTCTAAAGTTCGAATGCGAACCGAACAGGGGGGGTGTTCGGCCCATCATCTCAGTCTAAGAATCAGCCTTTGGTTCACAAGTCCGTTCTACCCTGGCTTTTACTGAACACAAGTGATGAGGAGTATTAGAAAACTGTCGGGTTTTTGCCTACATCAATAACAAAATTTTTACTGGCAAAGTCCAAAAGTATAAATTATTTATTTCTCACTTTGCTTGTAAGCTCTTCTTCACAGTATTGTTTCTACTCAATGTCCAACATCTATCACGGCATCTTCACTCAGATGCCAAGCCATAAGTATATTCTTGTTGTGCATCTAACAGGGATTAGCACTCAAGACTGAGGTCAGTAGAATAACTAATGCTCCAACCTTGAATGATCATCTTACCTTAACTGATCACCAGCTTCAACAAAATATGCCTCATGCTGTGCTTTTTCTTGATAATTCCTCCTCTCTGAGCCACCAGCCAAGGGTCCTACCTACAGTGCATCCCTCATCATCACAATCTTGCTGGCAATTTTTACACAGCACTACATAACACACTACACAACCAAAAATATTGTGCACACTGGAATGATGCAAGTTTCCATTATATCATTACACTTATTTCAGTAGCAATAATCAGGAAAATTATTTCTGCAATCACTTTAGTCAATTTTGTTCAGCCATAATTCTGTAGGTACCTAAGCCTAAAAGTGCAGCCCCAATGCTTTTTATTGTTGAGTACAAGTTACTAAATGAATTATGGATTATATTTTGATTTCATACAAGTGCTCCTTAAATTAATTTCTGGTTTCCAACATCATCCAAAAAACAGTTTTACAAATTTAAAACTGAATGGATGCTCACTAAGCTGACACCTAGGATTAAACTGGATCCTGGGCTGAGAAAGGTTAAAAAAAACCTTTGCTCTAACCAGTCAAAGATGAAAAGTAATTTAAGAAAAATCAAAGAAATCACGCTTAGGACATCTACCATGGGGATATTCTGTGTGGAGTCACAAAAGAAGTTTTCAGGAAAATTACACTCAAACAGCCTTCAATGGTTAAAAAACAATAAGTGGAATAATTATAAGATATTAGTATCCTGGAAATGTTCGGATAAATGTGTGTGGGAGTGGAGTTACATACACAGGGTGCCTGTTGGTACAGGACTGATTTACTTGCCAATTAGATGCTATTACTGCTGATTAATTCACACATTTTCTAAGGGTATTAAATGCACCTGCGTGTGCACAATACCTTTGTGAGGCAACCCACTAGCATTTTCCTTATTAGTGCAAGCAGGAAGTGCTTCGTCAATCTGTTATCACCGTATACCTCTCTGTTTGCAGCCTAACTCCACCCTAGCAGAGGGATTGCTGCAAAGCAATACACATGCATCTGCATTATTTTTCAGGATAAAATAACAAAAGCAGTGAAGGAAATAAAAAAAATACTTGCCAGACTGAATCTTGTTTGTTAAATGAAAAATACTTTCTGTAGTGCAGACTTTAAGGAACTAGCTTGATTTGATGTCTGAAAAGCAATACATAGAAATCATAATGCCAAAAAAAATTATTCCCAGGTACTAAGAATATATGTTGAAAAACTATTCCTAACCTGGCTTCTCAAACCAAAAATAAATGTAAAGAGACTTAACCTCATCAAATTTAAGTCAAATTTGAGTCGCCGGGTTATTTATATAAATCAAAAATATTTACAAAAAAAATGTGTGATTACAGCAGATATTGGCTATATATTTCAGAATGCCAACATATAGGACCCTTGATTGCCTATTCACTTTACTAAAGAGGGAAAGCTTGAAGTGCATAAAATATACAAAGTTTTATATATTTTCGTATCAATTACCGTAATACATGTTGAACTATATAGCCAATATCTGATGTAGTCACACAACATTTTGTACATATGTTTTTATTTAACCTAGATCCACAGCACATTAATGTACCAATTAAAACTACAAATTATCCTGTTAAATTATCTAAAAAATAGAAAATAATCATAAATAGATAATAAATATGCACCTCATCTGGAACTCCCATTTACTTGCCACCTCTTTACCTAATATTTCATCTCCATTCCCTGACCCAGAACTACTTCTCTATATACTCTTTATATACTATATTTCTCAAGCGATACACATAGATTACTTGAAATATGTTCACTAGATATTATTAATGAGAAGTTAATATTAGTAAATAAGATGGACCTGCTTTTACATTGAATACCAAACCATGTATGAGGGAAATCTAAAAAGATGGCATTATTGCTAGCTAGCTATTTTTGATAGGTTAATTCACAAACTCAAAACTCCTGAATGACTGGTAAAAAGTGGGTAGGCAAAAGGTAGGATATGACATTATGCAAGGTAGCATATACAAGAATGACAAATGACACAAGGAACTAAACTATATGAATATATTGGAACAAATCATAACATTTGTTTGAATTGTTGTGTATAAGTGTATAGGCATCTTCTACTGGAAATCCAGCTTAAGCTGGCCACACACATTACAATCACTTTTGAATTTGACAACTGTGTAGTGGGAAGGCCTGTTTGATTGGATATACATTGAAGTGAAATTCTTAAAAAAAAAAACAGCAAAAAAAAACATTTTTGCAAAAATAAAAATTTGCCAAATGACTTCCTTTTTTGAAGCATAAAAGTAACTACTCATACGAGCAAACTTATAATGTAGTGAATATGACATTCAGCAAACATTCAATGCAGGTGAATTGTTCAAGTACATTTGTTTTAAATGCCAGCAATTGATTCACCACCAGTTAGTGCATGGTGAAATTTACATTCACTTATTTTTAAATATGTTCCTTATGTAACGTCACATTATTTTTTTATGGTTTAGTAAATATTATACAGATTTTTCTCTCTGTTCTGTTGCATAGCAGAATGAAGGTATTGTTATTTTAATTTTTTTTGGTTTGGTAATAATACCCTAAGGCTTTTAATATGCAGAGCATGAACACAATTATGACATTTCTAATGTTTTCCAATTAAATCCAACCTGGCAAAGTAAGTAAAATATAAACAAAAAGAAATCTCCAGCGAGTGCCCAGTTGTCCATCCCCTGAAGAGAGGTAATCTCTGAATAACAATGCTCAAATCAGCATGACATTTACAAGACACATTAAGTGATTTTTTTTCTCTTTTACTATTCAAGGCTTTAATTGGCATAATATATGAACATTTCCCCTGCAGCAGTTCCATTTACAGGGTTCTGTCACTCTCAGTGAGGACTGCAATGTACGGTTTGGTTGGGTCTGAGTGCTGCTTTCAGGTGTAGAGAAAAAAAGGTTCGCTGAATCATATATTAAAAACGTATTCTTCTTCAAAGAAACTGTGGCCATCATAAATGTCATACCCAATATTTCTAAGATTATCAACATCTCGAAGGCTCAATTGTGTATTTCTTATTTTATCTGCAGGATTATTCTGTCCTCTCTACATATTATAAACAGGATTGTTAGGATGTGTTCATTTCCAAATAACAGGAAATTGCACCTTATAGGCCAAACATCAAAATTGTCAAACAAATCTTGATTACTACTAACTGGCCTAAGTGGCCATACCTTATTATATATTGATCAACACAATAATTATAAGCCCTTTACTGCTTAAAAGACAAATAAAACTTTGTAAACCATGTCAGTTGTCTCTATTCACACTTGTGCATTTTTTTAATAGAGCTTTTGGGAGCATTCATTTTACAGTTTGAGGTATATAAAAGAATCAAAGAAAGTTAGTCACTCTGCTGGAAAATTGTTAGTGGACCAGGAATAAGGTTTTATGTCAGAAAATACATACATTCTCTTCTGCCATAAAACAGCTGTGATACAATAAGACACATGAGCCTTCCCCTCTCAGTTATCTGGGGGGAGGACCTAACTTCCCTATCAGATGGATGGTAGGAGGTTGTCAGTTCTTTTCTTGGTAAAATAATGAGACACAAATATATTTGGCACCTACTCAATTGTAAGACTAAATAGTAGGCAGATTCCACCTACAGATATAATTAAATAGCAGGATGCAGAGGCACATTTTTCTATTTCACATTAGAATATCTGGTAGTGTCTATTTTGGTCAGAAGTTTTGAAATATATTTCTAATTTATTGCCAACACAAACATTTGTGATCCCAATTCAGGGGGTGGTTGGTTATTTAGAATTACATTTAGAATTTAATTCTTATTTAGAATTAAATCTTTATATGCATGAATGGAGTGGAGGCTCTTAGTTTAAATAACAATATCTGAGTCTTTGATGGATTATTTCCAACCATGCTAAGACTTACCTTTGAAAATAGAGGGTGTGCTCCTAAGTTTGCAAAAAATTGGAATGTATGATTGGGTTCTCACATGACATATAACAGCAAATATATCAAAGGTGACTCGAGTAACTGTAATAGACTGTTTACTCTAAGGTCCCTGAAGAAGACTCATGGCCACAATTTTAAATTGGACGAAAGCTTAACTTAAAATTGTGTGTGTGTGTGTGGGGGGGGGGGGTGTTTTACTGTTTGACAGGTGAAAATGCAGAATGTTCTTCCCTAGGTGGTGTCATCAGGAGAAATTGTTGATAGATTAAAAAAACTTAATAGTGAGAATTAATAGTGACACAAACACACTCACACACATGTTGAACTGGTGTCATTTTTCGACCATATCAGCCTTCTGAATGATTACAGTTAATTTTCTGTCTTAGATAAAAATGAAACATTTTCTAAGAAAGGAATAATTCTACACTGTATGTGTTTTTACTTAAGCTTGTTTGATTGTTCTTTCATTTATGAAAAACACACATAAATTAAAAAGTATCTTTCAAAATATAAATTATAGCCAACTGAAGAACATAGAGTACACATAGAGAACAACAAAACATTTCTAAAATGTTCGAATTCATCAGTTAAACTGTTTAAATCACTTAGATTTACATGTTTTTTAGGAAAGTCCAACTCCAGCCAAATTTTGTTTGGTCTTGAATAGAGTATGGAATATAGTATGGAAGGGTTAAAACTTCAGTTAGGAATTTACTGCTGGCTGTGTCCTGTCTGTGTTCAGGAGTCAGAGAGGAAAATCTCAAAAAAGGAAGTCCAAAACAAAAACAAAAAGGTTTGGATTCTGTGACCCCTGTTGACTAGGTTAAGTGGATATGTAAATATATTGCAATTACTATAAATACACTTAGATCTGAAGATTCCTGGACAAATTAAAAGTAGTTCAATCAGCGACATAAATGTATTGGTATGATTAAATATTGATTTGTTATTACAGGTTATTGTTTGTTATTACACAGTGCTTTGCATACTACTCACTCATATCACTCCCTACCATCCAGGAATTGACAGGCTAAGGTAAGCCACACACGGACCAATTTACCTACCAGCATGTCTTTAAAGTGTGGGAGGAAACCCATGCAAGTACAGAGATAACATGCAAACTCCACACACAAAGTGTCTTGGCCAAACCTGGATTTAAACTAGAGCTCTCAGTGCCACAAGGCAGAAGTTCTAGCACACTTTGAATTTTTCAAATAACACACAAGTGTTATTTGTTTGTTACCACCACAGGCATTCCACTTCTCACTTTGCTCTCTCCCTTAATTAATCATTGGGTTAATGTAACAAAAAACTGATTGCCCAAAATACTCACCCAAATCCAGTGTCCCGAGGCTTCTATCTTCTTCCCCTACAGAAAAAAAGAGATCTTTCTTTCGGTATGTACTTGATCACTTCTGATTGACTGTCCCATAGTGGGGTCCTCTCACACAGCAGTATGATGACATCACGAAGCGGTGAACAGTCTGCGGTGACAGACTGTGGCAGTGGATATGCCGTTGTTCCCAGGAGCTGTAAAGGGGAAATGGATGGCAGATTCAGGGAAATAAAATAAAAATTTAGAAGGTATATATTTTTTCATAATGGGTGAATTGCTGAAAGGGAGCATTGTAGGAAGGGATAGGAAGGGTGAGAGCTTTTCCTGGAGACTAGAAACAAAAAACAAAAAGGGCGCAACGCTAGGTGGGCTAACTGACCGGGTCGGAAGACCCAGGGAAGGTGACAGGGAGAATTATGTGACAATGGGTGCAAAAGGCAAAAGAAACTATTTAGGGTCACACATTGTTTACCCCCTCAACATCATTACAAGAGCGCTGTTTGTACGATTTGTGAGCTTTTCCTGGAGATGGACTTTAAGGAGTCATACCCAAATGGTGCATGAAAACTAACACGGGTTATGCAGTAATGATTGTTATTTTGGTTCAGCCCACTAGTGCAGTTCCATCACCTCCTTTAAATTCTATATGATATTATTACGACCTTCAATTATTTACTGTCTCAAGTAGAAAAAATAAAATATCGTGAAGTGCACAGTGTAATTGGATTGGGAACTAAAGCTTTCCAGCGAAGCACATCTGCAGCATTCATTGTGTGTTTACATTAAAAAATAACATTTAAACACAATCCTTTCCCTTAAATGCCTCTGTTTAAAAAATATATATTTCTCCTGAAGTAAAACACAAGCATATAAAACCACATGATACATATTATACTCAGTCTGCTTTAAATTTCATCTGTTGCACTGCTGCCAAAAAACATTATTATGTCATTAGCCTATAGTCCCTGGCAGTGTTAAATACTAAATGGTTGCACAATGTTATGCACCACATTTAAAAAAAAAAATAATCTTAAGTTTAAGCCTTGTTTGTCCTCTTTTCCTAAACACTATGTTGCTTTACAGATTGAAATGAATATTTGAAACAAAACGCCGGCAAAGGGAAAACCCGCTAAATAAAATATGGCACATAAACTGTTTTAAGATCCTAATTATGACATTAGTGAAAATTAATGAATTAAATGTTTTTACATAAACTCACTAAATTAATTATTATGTAAAACCAAAGAAGAAAATGTTTAGAGGTAATACAATATATTTCAATAATATACAATCCTATTCCTATAGCCAATAGGGTCAGCATAAGGTTGCACAGGCAGTAAACTTTTGGGTACATACTAAAGACTATCCCTTTGGCGCCCTGGTACCTAAATTGTGACCTAAAGACACAGCAACCAGTAGTCAGTGTTTTTCTTGCCTAAGTACTTACTAGGTTCTGGTCAGTGTGTGACCTGGAAGAGAATGGCAAGTGTCCCTAGACTGTGTAAACTGTGACAGGAAAATCTTGGAAACATCTCATCAGACTCTGTTCTGAGCCCAATGCAAATGAGCCAATCAGAGAAAATACTCTACGTGGAGAAGGGCCACACTACCATACTTGCAGAACTGCAGATAAGAACAGAAGTAAGCCGATTCAATAAACTGGATTTTCTAGTTAAATGTTTTTTTCTTTTTCTGTGCTGTTGATTTCTTTTTACCAATCTTTTCTAAGATACAATCTTGCTATAGAAGCACCTTATGTGGGAACAGTGAGGCTGTATGGAGCACAAGTGTAGGGCCATTGCTTTTTAAAGGTTCTGTAATGTCAGTAATTTTTAGCACGTCTCCAGTCTTTGACCTTACCCTGCAGAATGTTTCCAACCATGACTATAGCACGCCTACAGTCTTTGATTGCCTTTTGCAACATGTCTGCAGCCTTCTGACAGTCTTCTAAATGACATATACTCAATATAATGTGTGGTCATTTTGGCAATGTCAGAAACTGAAGTTGAGGCCCCTGTTTTTAATTAGTTGACTACAGCTACTTTACTGCATTATGTGCAGACTTAGGAAAGAGTTTCTAGTCTGGAATTAGTTCAATAGAATTCATACATTTCATGTACCTTGAGCCTAACATTTTCTAGAATGTCAGATAGCAAAAAAATGGTGCAACATATTTTAAGAAAAAACCTCTAAATCATTTTTGTGAGTAAATGTTGTTTTGTAGAACATAAAATGGTTCAGAGGAAGTTAGTAGGGTAACTAGGTCTTATTTTATTTCTGTGTATTTTTAGGATGATATTAAAGGATAACTGCAATTTAATACAGTTATCCTTTGGTTAACTCCCTATCAACACATCCCTTGCAAACCCTACACTTGCACTTTTTATAGATCTTCACTCTGGCTGGCCGGAAGTTGCACAGCCTATTAATGAAATGTTTCTCAGCTAGGACATGCATGGGCAGTAGGTTCCCATTCATTTTTATCTATATTCAATTTTATCTATGTACTGCTTTGTTATGAAAATCTACCTATGTGCTCATTCCTGTGATGGATAAGAAAGTATAAAAAGTCCAGAATTTTCTGCTTTGTAGATTTAAAAATAACCGTCAGGTCATGACATAAGTTGTGGTTTGTATAAACATATTTTAAGTGCTTTGTGGCTGAAGACAGATCTTCTAATGCTAAGCCCAACCCTGATCATTTAGCTTTCAAATGCTAGAGCCCATACTACCCAGTAAGGCACTGATTTTCCCAATGACAGGTGATGGAATTTAGTGTCCGGAGGGACAGGATTTATTGTAGACACGGAGAGACGTCCACCTTTGATTAAAAAGTTGTTGCACATATCATTTCTCCTTAAGTCATATTGTAATGTAATGTTAGTATAGTGTTCTCAAATCTTGGTGATACTTGTCATTATTATGGTATTGGTTTGTACAGTATGCTATTTTGGGAACAATCATAAATAAAACAGTTTAAATAAGGAGAAACATTTATTTAACAGGAAAAAAAAGTGCAAAATCCTAAGAATGGCTGGGAATCCAGATGTCTGGCAGGTGAAATATTTATAAAATGTCTTGGCAGCATAAGTTATAATTTTTTTTTTTCAACAATACTCCATTGAAATGGTACATTTTGTATTGTACTGCAATAATCATCTGTAAAATATAAATTCCACTTTCAGTTCATTAAAATTGTAGTTGCAGACAATGTCTAAATAAACAACAATGCAATTAAGTTAAATTGCAAGCACCTGACCCAAACAGGAAAAACTGCTAAGGAAAATAACACAGGAGCAGGTGACACATGAAAACATCAGCTATATTTTTTAAATAAATATTCTGCAAACCAAAAATCAGACTTGGAGCGCTATCACAATAAAATGAAGCATTTGGACTAAATTCCTGCTATGTATGTGTTTCTGGGTTAGACTACTACAAATGCTGTCTGCATGAACTTCATATGTACTGCCTTATTTTTGTGTGTTTTCTTGGTTACTCCATCTTGCTCCAAACATGTTTTGGTCTCCTCCAAAATTGCTTTACTGAATTTATGTGTGTGTGTATAATTTGTATATGGTTATAAAAGGGATATTATCACTATATACTATATATTTTCGAGCATGAGTTTGTTCCAAATCAAACTGGTCCTCAGTCGGTGAACCAACAAGCAAACTGCCCTCATCAACCCCGGAAGTCTGTCATTTTGCGGTGGCAGCATTAACACTGTACTGCCTTGCAACTTCATGTGCAGTTTTAAGGCACCCCAAAAGCATTTTATTTATAGTACTTTTGTGTATTTTAATACTTTTAAGTGACACAAAAAGACCCTGTCCCCACTGAACATGTTTGGTTATGCAGATTTTTTCTTGGGTTCACCAAACCTCCTTCAAACTGAGCTTTGCCTGGTTGGATCATCCCTAGTATTAGAAAAGCATCATTGGCACATTGGTATGGTAGGGGAGATAACCAATATGATGATAGGATGATCCAATATTCTGCATCCATCAAGGCAAGCAGAATAGAATTGTAATTTATGTGCTTGCTATTCAACCTAAATAGCTTTAAAAAAGAAACAATCACCATACAGAATAGCTACACCAACCACAATAAACGTGACCCAAATTCTATATTTGGTTGGACTATATGGCATAAGCTTCTAGATAGACATCAGTTAAACAGTCATTCCTCGCTGTGGATTCCTTTTTGGTGAAATTTAGATTTCCTCCATGCCTCTAGAAATCAGCTTTTCAACAAGTAAGTCCGTTACATCAACCACTGATCACAAGCTGTTGACGTTTGCAGCTGTCTCGGAAATTTTGTTTTTCTGAAATGTCAACTATTTAGTTTTATGCAGAAGCGCTGTTATGCAATACATATGCTTAAAAAACCCCCACCTTCAGATTGGGAGAACCCCCTAAATCAAATGCTTTTAAAGCCTAATCCAAATAAGGGTGAAATAGCTAGGATTTATAGGTACTATAGAAAAGATCTGGATTACGCAAAACATTCCACTGGTCTCTCAAAGTGGACTCATTATTTTCCGAATATATCCACTATTGAGATCCTTCAAGCTTTTAACAGAGAATGGAATACCATTACTGCATCCACTTATAGAGAAATGGCATTAAGACTCTATCATAGAGCTTTTATCTCTCCGCACAGGTCTTATCTTATGGGCCTTAGTTGCTTCTCTAAATGTCTGAAGTGTGGGCAGGTATCAGAAGCCTTATACCATGCTTTTTGGAGCTGCCCTAAGATAAAGTCCTTTTGCCCAGTATATTCAACAAAACTTGGCCAATTATTTACCTCTGTTTGCAGCTTGGGCGATCTTTGGAATCCTAGAACTGCATGGAGTGAAAATCACTCCTGGATGTAGAAAACTATTGTCTATTATATCTTTGGTGGGGAAGAAAACAATCCTGCATCAATGGATATATTCTAAACTACCGTCCTTAACTCTTTCTCTGAGCAAGTGGATGTTTGTATTTCAAAACAACTGAACTGAGACAATGCTCCGTAAGAACACTCAAACTTAAAACATTTTAGATGTATGGGAATTGTTTTTTGACTCTTTACCAATGTATGCAATATTTTATTCTGACATCATGGTATACTAAGGGGATGATTTCCAACGATCCCCCAATAATTATATTTGAATAGAAGGAGAGGCTTTTTATTCCTTTTGCGGTTGGTTGCAAAATTTAATTTTTCGGGGGTTTTTTGTTCCTTTTATTTTTGCTACTGTATTTATTTGTGCAGTAAATTTGGAACTTAGGTATATGTCCTGTTGTATACTTTAGATGTTATTTTTGTTAACATGTGTTGGTTTTTATATTGTTGTTGGTCTTTAATTACAAAAAATGCTTGGATTTGTGACATTACTACACAAGCTCTGCAAACACACAGTTTGCTAATGTTGAAACAATGCCCTCCTCATAATATATACATTATGATTTTGTTAAGAATGAATACCTTACTATTGTCAAATGTATAGCGTGTGAAAACTGTATTAACTGTTGCTATAGGATTTTGCATGACCATAACTTGCGGTCTGCTGTATAGACACAACTTTTTGCAGTACATAAAGTAGTTCTTACTCTTGCATGCACTCAAGTGTCTTGTGAAATATTTTTTTAAAGTAGAAAATTGTGAAAATACAGATTAAGGTCTTACATTGGACAGGATATTCTTGAATTCCTTTTTTTATTTAAAAGTGAGAGGGATGTCAGATTAGTTTATGATGATATCCTTGTTAAAGGTGCTTATTCTCCATCACTCTCATTAGAGAGACATGGCTAAACTATAAATAATGGCAACATCTTGAGGACAGCTTTTACATTGATTTCAGCTCTGTACGTTTGGTGATCATCCTCCTCATACTTAGCGACACTTGTTTAAGCAATTACTGGTCATGCTCAACATACATATTGACATTTGCTTGACCATTTACTGTGTATGTAATTTTCCTGTCATATGTTTCTTGGGTGTTATATACACAGTATCTTGGATGTTGTTCACAGAGCATAAAAATATACATATCAGGCAGGACCACGTGTCTGATGATATTTGCACAATTATGTTATATATACTACATGACTATTGCCAAGATCTTAAGGACTGGGTAACACAACAATTTGAGCTCTGTACTATTGCCCATCATCCTCATCATAGCTAGCAACACTTGCTTGACCAATTACTGTGTATGTCATTTTACTGTCATGTTTCTTTTCTGTTATATGCATCTTGGATGTCAATAATTGAGCACAAAATGTAGAAATCAGATGGGATAATTTGTGATTATATTTGTGCGATTGTGTTATAAATACAATGCAAATATGTCACGTACCTTGATGAAGACCGAATGGATGAGGAGGCGCCCCTTGCCCTAAAACCCCTGGGAGTAATAACAAGGAATGTGTGGGCGGAGTAGCACTGGTGCCGGGAATAGGAACTATCCAGATGCCAGGTCCAGGGACTTTGAGCAGGCGACAGACTAGTGGAGTCAAGCAGAAACCGCAGGTGGAAGGAGGTCGGGGTCTCACACCAGGGTCGAGCCAGTCAGGCAGTGAGGTACCAAATCAGGAGACTGGAGCAAAGCTGGGGGGGTCACAGGTTGAGGTCAGGAACCAAAGATCACAGCAGCACAAAACAGGAGACAAGAGGCAAAATCCGGAAACATGCCAAGGTCACAAGAGGCAGGCAAGAAGAGTAGTCAGTGGGCAAGCCTGGTTAGGAACAGGAATCAAGAAGAACTTCAGAACGCAAGGAACAGGACTAGCTGAAGATCAATCAGCAATGAGGGAGCCAAAAATGCCTGTATATATACGCTAATCCTGTGTCACTTCCTGTGCGCTGTCCCATTGTGGTGCATGCACATCCCTCTGCGCACATTCCGATGCATTTTTCCATTTGAATTTGAGCACCGGTTTGTGAGTAGTAGTCTGAGCATGCATGAGAACTTTAATGCTCACAGGACTTTTCTTGCAAAATTACAATTCAAGGCATTAGCTGTATATTCTGTGCTGAAAAACCTGACAGACTGGCCAGGTGGGCCCCCAGACCTAACTTTCTCCGGTGGACCCCACAGTCCTAACCCAACAATGCTCCTCACAAGCCACTAAATATGCAGACAAAATGAATATATGTTCACTGGTTTACCCGCCAAAACATTTTTAATTCTGTTCAGCAGCCTTGTTATCCAAGCACCCCTGCCATATATCATATATAGTCAAGCAACCTCACTTATCTTCACTTAAAGCAAACGTATCATGAGAAAAATATTGACCTTGCCTTTGCTGCTATCCTACTGGAGATGTAAGTTGCCTGACTGTTATACTGTCCCACTGCCTTAAATACTTTTACTGACCTGTAACTTGTTCCAGAACTTAAAGTTTACCTAAGTAAATGTTGTGCCTAAATATTACCTACTTGATCTACCCCCTGAATTCTTAATTCAAAACCACTAGACTTAGTCGGATGTCTCCTGGGAATTTTGTTCTCTTTTTCCTCTTTCCATTGTTCCTCCTGATAAAAAAGCTATGTTTTGGGCAATGATCATCTCAAACTTGAAAGGTAAGTTGCTCTTGCATGCATATTCCAACTTACCTCTGTGTTGTTAGATTAATATATAATATTCATATTACGTTTTTATATTGGACTGCAACTAAAGCTAGCAATATAATTCAAAGAGTAACAGTCTTGCTTACTATAGAGCAACAAATTAGCAGCACACTCAGTATTGTATTAAATTAGAAGTCTCACCTTGTAATATTTTTCACAGCTCAGTCACAAGACTCCCACAATATATGGTTCTTTTTATCCCAGGTTTCTGCGTGCAGCAGAAGCTGGAATGCAGACGGTGACAGCACACCCCTCCTTTTATTCCTGACTGTACTCTGCAAAGGAGACGGCCTTTTAATTGACAGCTCATTGTCCATATATATAGTCAGCTTCCTTGGGGTTAATTGCAAATGAATTTAAGATGAACAATGCCAGGCAATTGTAGATCTCTTCAAGATCTGATCATTGAATTAAGAGGCTATCAGTGCATTCATTTTAAAATAGAATGAGGCATTTATTTAATTACCCTATTAAAGCATGACTACAGTTCTAATTTTTTTTTTATGACTGAAGTGACTCTGTTTGTTTCTTCTGCCCTAAAATTTGTTTCCTTGCCTGCTAGCAATGTATTTCTGATTGTACACTGACGTTCCGCTTTATGTCCATACATGCTCCAAATAACCTTAGATGTGCAACAGGTGATATCTGTACATTTTTCTAAAAGTGCCTGACAGCTATTACGATTTTAATATTTTTTTAGGCAAATAAGTAACATATTAAACATTTTACAAAATAAAAAAAATAATAATAATCAATGAGTAACAAGTTATGCTTTCATTTCAACAGAGTGCAGGCACAGTCCCATGCTAAGGTAAATCATGTATCAAAAACTCACCTTAAAAAATAGTAAGGAGGAATTTAAAGAGAAAAAAAGGGAAGGGACATATGTGTATCAATATAATCAATAGGGATGCTCCGATACAACTTTTTTAAAACCGAGTACGAGTACCGATACTTTTTTCAAGTACTCACCGATACCAATTACCGATACTTTTTCTTAAAGGGACAGGTCACATTTTTTCTAAAGCAATACAAAATGATGATTTTAGGTCAGTTTCTTAATATTATGAAGAACATGAAATGAACATGAAATGAATATTTAGATCATGCAATTGCTAACTAAGGCTTGTATCCCCATAGTGGGGAAAATAGATGAGCACATGTCCAGACTCCAGAACACTGTATAGTGTGGCACAGCTATATCCAATTCTGTATAACTGACTTCATATTATTATTATTTTTTTTATAATATAAAGCCAGGTATGCAGAACTGGATATAGCTGTGACACACTATACAGTGTTCTGGAGTCTGGACATGTGCTCATCTATTTTCCCCACTAGGGGGATACAAGCCTTAGTTAGCAATATCTACATAGTTATTTCTAGGGTTGCACAGATACCAAGTACAGTACTCGGTACAAGTACGAGTACATGTACCGATACTTTTGAGCTCCAAGACTACACTAGAGAAAAATTCAAAAATTAGGAGGCACCTGCCATTTGTAAGGAGCACACAGAGCTCCCGGGATTTGTACATCTCTGTTTTAATGTATGATTTTGTTTTTATAAATATAAATAAAGGGATGCACAGATACCAGTTTTGCGAGTACGAGTACTGGTACTTGCCGAGTACTGATTACTGAGTACGAGTACTGATACATTTTTGTTTATTGTCATGTGACAGTTTTTCTAAAATAATACAGACTAATGATTTCAGGACAGTGGTGGAGCGCCAGAGCCAGGTCCCAGCTGCAACCACTGCAACCCTGGTAGTTCTCATAAAAATGCCAAGTATCTGCACTGCTACTCGAAAAGTATCTGTGCATCCCTAGTTATTTCTTTATTTAATGTCTTTTTTTTATATTATATGTAGTTAAACAGCATTTTTGTGCACAGCCCCCATGTGGTGCTGCAGTACTAATAGAAAACGATTTTGTTTCTGCCTGGAGATCTGAACCATTTAAATTACCCTTTATCTTATTTTTGTCAACCAGATCCGTAACCAAAATGAACCCTAATACATGCTACGGGACACCGACTTAATATTCGCCACCAGGCATTCTTGATAAAGTGATCTGTCCCTCTATAATAGTCATCACTCACGCTCTTCGCATTTTCATGTCATGTTAGGTTATTAACTCCCACCCCATCCTCAAACCCTTTCTACACAGCTCTGGATCCGTTCCAACCCGATAAGATCCATCAGTCATAACATGTTCAATGATTGCTTTGATCTAAGTTTCCAGGTAACCACACACTGTTCCTCAGTTAATTTGTTAACTTGTTAACCTGAGCTATATAAATATTCTTGTAATGCGTGTTAAGAGCACAGTGGCAATCAACATATTGATCCTTACATACTTTACAGAATTTTGATTGCACACTCTGTTATTGCTTTCTTGTTCAAGAATGTGTAGACCTGTTTTGTCAGACTGCATTGTTATGCTCTAGGTTATCTATCATTGTTACAAAGATTGTAATAACTATATGACAACTCTGTTGTAATTGATCTTCGTTTAATTAAAACCAAAATAAACTTGCAAAAAAAAAATGAACCCTATATACCAACAAGATAAACCAGCTAACAAGAGTGGCTGGTTTAAAAAGGATTAACAGAGGATTGGGACAAGTATTCCAATTACAAAAAGAGTTTATTAGATAAAATATCAGTTTTGGACATCATATCACTAACTGGTTTTAAAAAAAAAAAAGCATGACATACAATTATAAATCTTCAGGTATGCAGATCTGTATGTGCTCTCATTCATATATGCTAATCAGCTGAAACCATGTGGGAAAGAAACTGAGACAGGGAGACAGATGACAACCTATAAAACACACACATCCTAGAATAAAATGTCCACCTAATTCCGTATAATAAAATTTCCACAACAGTCCCTCCCCTTTGTGATATGCTAGCCAGTGTACCTCGATGAATCTCGATCTTCTTCTTTGGAAAAACCGTCCCTCTTGTATACGAAAAGTCCTGAATCCATATAGGCAAAACAGACGATGGAAAATAACGCAAAGTCAATGTTTTTCATGCAAATCTTGACACACAGACTTTTGGCAAAGAAAACGAATCTTGAAAGCAAATCTTGACTCGGAGGTTCTGCTCTTCGGGAGGTGACTCCGAGGGAGGTGGTGGGTCACGTCGATCGGTTTGGAATCCTCTGCATCTGGTCCATGGGTTGGTCTTCAGGGCATCTCGTCTCGTAGTCGTCTGTTCGGGCTTCGGTAACTCGGTCGATTAGACATCAGGAACATCTCACTCCGGCATGTAGAAGGAAATAAAACACCATAGGTACATGTACTTCCATTTCCTTTGGATTCCAACCCTCACTAGCTATAGCTCTGCCTCTGCCCTGCTCCTGTCAGTATGGGCCTGAACCTTGTCACTAGTATCTACTATCCAGGTACAACCGTCCCCCTTATGACTTCACAGAAACCCCCCTTGGACGCTCTTCTGTCATTGTTCCTCGGTGATCTCCCTCACTGCCTCATCGTTTCGTCGAACATCTCATCCACTATGGACAACACATTGTTAATTCACTTCATAAGTTCAATTCCCCATCCTGTCCAAGCAGGAAACCATGCCCAGGCCTTATCAGTGCTGGAAAACTCCCTTCCAGCTCTCCCTGCCCTTCTTACCCTCCTCTGCACCATCAGTTCCTCCGGATCGGCTGCAACGTAAGATGCAGGGACAAGCTTCACCAGGACACATGAACCTCTCATATTATGGGGAATTGACTTATAAGCGGCTAACCAGCATAGGGAATTGTATGGACCCGTCAACACCGCACAAGAAGAACCTCTCTGACGGTCGACGGGCCTCCAGTAGTAACGGAATAGACTGGGGGATCGCTCCCTCAGTCTGAACGTCACACCCTTCTTTCCAGCAGATATTATCTGATCTATGGTCATTAAAGAGATCAGGGGTTTCATTAGTAAGGTTGACCGTTGTACCTCACTCACAAATGGAGGATCCCACAAACCTATCCCCTTTACAGGAAACTGATGCTGTAACACATCTGCGGGCCGCCTAACTGCCCGGACACCCATACAGGATTAGCAAGCGAGACGCCAGAGCTAATATTAAACCTATAGCTGATATTACCCTCTAGGAATGTATGTTACCCTCTAGGAATGTATGTTACCCTCTAGGAATGTATGTTACCCTCTAGGAATGTATCTTTAAGTTCTTACAACAAATGGCTCCCTGCTAGTTTGAGGTGCACTTCCCTCGCTAAAATAAACTAAACTAAACAAATAAACTAAACTGATACTCTTCATCCTTTGACGTAGTTGAGCAACTTCTTGCAGTGACCGGCGTGGACCCAGTTGTCTTGTCCCTCGAACTTCAGAGAGGTTGGCATCGTCAGCAGCACCTGGAATGGCCCAAGATATCTCGGCTCTAGTCCCGTCCTTGGATGTTTCTTTAGCACGACACAATCACCTGGTTGACAAGAATGAACACTGGTTATTGAGCCTGGGTGCGGGAGGGACTCCCGAACCCGGTGGTGGACATAGGGTGATAACCCGTGGGGCTGCCTAGGGGCACCCCTGATGGAATAAAGGGCTACAGCGAGACATTCAGGCCATGATTTTGTAGATGTTTGCAAAAATCTGACCCAATTACCATCAAAGGAAAGTCAGTCGTGGTGGTTCTCGACTTGATTCCCTACTAGGTTGGAAAATTGATAGGTTAGAAAGTTGGAAAATTGTCATTTTTCACTCCATTATCTCCCCTCTTCTCTTCCTCCTCTAAAACAGGAAGAAGAGAAGCTGGATTCAACACGGTGCATCGTCTCCAGGTTAGGTTACACTCTTAGGTAGAGAGAGAGAGGATGAGAGAGAGAGAGGATGAGAGAGAGAGAGAGAATGAAGGAGAGAGAGAGAGAATTAATTGCAATGGTGACGACAGAGACATCTGAAAAACTACAACAGATCCAGTGTTGGTGGATCCAGCCTGCTTCAGCAGAGTCAGCCCAGAAAAGAGCCTCTTCCGCTTTGGACACTGGATCACCGATTGCGGCTATACCCTCGGACTAAGTGTACATAATGCGGTTCCTCCGGACTGGAACCGCCTTCTGTATGCCCTGCTGATTTACCATTACAGACTTCTGAAGCCATAACTGAGCTACATCTAAAGTCCCTGATGTCTGCGGCCTGGGTCTAACTCAGTTTCTCCCATTTCCAGGCATCAAAAGTCCCTTCCAGAGGGATACCCCACGCGGCCTAAACCCCAAAAAGTAGACTTCATGTACTTGTGCAATCGTTTGACTATGGGAAGCCTCGCTTTCCTTCCCTTGCATGGACGGCCCATTGCCCATGGCGATTAATCGACTCTAGTCTTGCCCTGCGTCCAGGGAAACCTGTGCACCAATTTAGGAGAGCACCGCCCGGTGCCTTTTTTCTGCGGTGGATTGGCGGACTACAACCACTATACTACTATAGTCCTCCAACTAGAAACCCTAATCGAGGCGATGTACTATGGCTTGTTCAACAACCACAGATCACCCCTCCGAATTATGTCTCTACCCCTCACAGTGTATGCATACGCAACCATATCCGCTGTATGACCCCTACAATGCGTCGCCAGACTAAACTGCACAGCACATGTACGCCCGCTTTCTCTACAAAGCAATGTGGCTTCTCTCACTACAGTTGTTAATGGGGATAGCCTTCTGCTGTCTATTTACTGGTTGTACGATGTCTCAGTAGTCACATGATAAAACTCCTGATAAAATTGACTATTGGCAACGCAACTCTAAACAAAAAGTGTGTTACTCTCGCGTGCGCAATCCGCCTCAGGAAGGTAAATATAAAAAATTTAAAACCAAATTCTTTTCTACCGCAAAACCAGCAGTAATACGATACTGTAGCTCATGCTGTAAAACCCAAAACAATGGGGGAGGGGGCATGAGTTGCCCTCTGAGAAACTCAAAGAAAACGCCCAAACAATGAAAATAAAACACCACTAAAAGTACAAAAACATTTTCACAGTTAGTCTATCTGTTGGAATTCAGTACAAAATAAAGATTTCACTTGAAACCGAAATTCAATACAAAAACCGCAAAAATACATAACTAAATACATTACTAAATAGCTAAACCCGAAAAGATTGAACTCACTTAAAAAGAAAGCAAGATGGTGGCTAGGAAAAAAGTGATGATACAAGCCGCATGGTTCTTTGTGCAGAAACAAGATGGTGGCTGAAACCAAGATGGTGGCTGCACCATGTGCAATAACAAAATGGTGTCTTCAAAAATCCAACAATAGACAAACCATTTAAACAAAACCAAAATTCTGCCTCTACAAACCCAAAATCACGTCTTTAACACAAAGCGGACTTAACACAGAACAAATCGTACTACTTAGCTCACACTAGACGTTAGACGCACTGTAATATCCACACACTATACAAAGTTATTTCACACGGTGACCAGCACTATGAAATAACTCAGCCACACAATGTTATGTCATTCAATCTCTGCTGCACGTTTAAAACAACAACTAGCACACTCCATGCATACAACTAGCACACTCCATGCATACGTGACGTTGTACTACAGGAATGGTTTTACATTTAACATAAACCCCGTACAAAAACCCTCTAGGCTGTATTGACCAGGGGCCTACAGAGGACAGTACTCTATCCCCAGCCAATACACCTATCCCTCCCTGTACAAATATAAATCCCCCTCCTTATACACAAATAGTGAAAAAGCAAAAATAAGGTTCTTTCGCTGAGCGCAGCTTCCCGCAACAGCTTGCAGAGAGACCAGATGCCGGCTCTAGGACAACAGACATTTCAAAAACTGAAAAAAATCTTACCACTTAGCCGGCTTTTTCTGCCTATCCAGAACCGAGAACCCAATCTCCCTCCCTTGCCAAGCTGTTCTGGAAACTGCGTCGGCTCCTAAAGACAAGGCTCGCCAGATGTCATGGATATTTTTGGTTGGACTTTGCGCAGGAATCTCCGGTGCACTAAAAGGTACACGTTCGGTATTAAAATGTGCCCAGCACAAACAATTCGGTTGCTGTTAAAAGCACGCTGCATTCAGTTCTTTCTGTATAAGGGATGAAGTACTTCTTTAGCACCAGAGAGAGTCAGACACAATGCTGGTTCAAGCTGGAGTCCAAGTAGAAAGGCCCGAGCCGACCCCAACTCCTTCATTTTATTAAGGCAAAAGGACGACACCCAGTGGGAGACGCTTTACAACATAAGCCAGTCAGCCCAGCAAGTACAGGTACATATTAAAAGGAAAGGGGGCTACACCAGGATGGCTGAACAGGGAAATGCACACACCTCATCCCTGTAACAAGGAAGGATGAGTCATGTCCATTGTCCCCAACCGGCCATGTGGTTGCCCATCCCCCATCATCGTCAGCAACGACCCTACTCAATACTGCTCAGAGTGACCAGGATCTAGTACAATCATTCTACTTGTTCTTATAGGTTTGAGACTATCTGAAGAGACATTGCTGATGCGGTTATCTATATACGGTACCAGTATACGGACAAGGCAGATTATGTCTTCTTATAAAAACAGTTACTGTATGTATCCAAAAGGGATAGCGCAGTCCGCAATAGAGGTATAATACACATCTCGTTACACGGACTTCGCTTCACTAAAGTGTACAGAAGTTTGAAGGCAAGGAGCCCAGCGCATTGCACGTAGTACTCACAAACCGGCAAACGCCTCCACACACTGCGAACATGTCTCCAAGCCCATGAGAAGGTTTTCATACTGAAGGTTTTACCACTGGTCCAGATTCAACCCATGGGCTTGGAATGTGGGGGGTGTATTATTTTATTTGTGCAAGGGAGAGTGTATTAGTGTGGGGGGGTTGTATTTTTCTGTGTGTGTATATTAGACCCCATTTACACCTATATTTCCGGTGTGATTGGGGATTCCTGTGTCATAAGCTTGCTTTTTCCTGCACAGAAATCCCTAATCTGGCATTTACATGCAGCAACTGTCACCGATTCAAGTTAATGATCGGGTGACAGCTGCTGCATGTAAACGCCTGCACACCGCATGTAAAAAAAATGTGTCCAGTGGCCCCTGAGTAAATTGAATTTGAGACCCCTTGTCACGTACCTTAGGGGAGTCTGAAGTGTCGAGGGTGGCCTCTCTCACAACTCCTGGGGCACCTGGATTTGGTACAGGAGTGCCGGAGCACAGAGGGGCAGGAGTGCCAGTTAAAGATAGATCCACAGAGCAGGAGATGCAGAGATGGGTGCAGGTCCAGGTAGGCAACGGATCATGCAGAATCGTCAGGACAGGCCGAGTCCGTCAACATGCAGGCAACGCAGTACCAGGGGAAGAAGCAGGAACAACGTCAGTAACAAGCCGAGGGTCGAAGCACCGGAGAGAAGCAGAAGGGTCAAGACAAGCCGGGTCAATAACAGAACAGATACTCATGAACAGGATGCAGGAACTCACAGGGAAGCTGACAATCAAAAGATGACAGCAAAGAGATTTGTTAGTCACAGCCTTATAAAGGCCAGAGGGCGCCACAAACTCAAACAATACGTTGGCGCGCGCACATGTCGCGCACGCTTATGCAGAGACGCTGCACCTGACACAACTCTATGAGCTGCACCATGCGCATGCGCAAACCGCGATGTAAGAATCCTGGCTCGGGCTCTGGTTCTGGCTTCCTGACACCCCTGGTGTAGAATATTATTTTTTGGTTTGCAAACAAGCTGATCTGAATGTTCTGTATTATTTTACTGTACAGGCGTAATATGCTACTTATAACATGAGCATTAGTTTTCAGCATGGATCCAGCTGTCAGTCTTTTAAAGGTTGTATACAGAGCACATAATTTATAACACATCTTAGGTAAATCAACTGCAAGAGAAGAACCAGTATGAACAAATGTCACAGGATGTAAAGTTCCAAAGCTGTACAAAATTTATTACTTCATGAGGTCTAATTATTTGTATGTTATGTTTTACTTTTTCATCATAAGCAGAGGTCTAATATGTAACATATGCATAAAATGTTTAATGGTCTGGGAGAATTTGAAATGGATTCAAAAGGGGTATTGTACTTAAGTCAAGGACAAACACTGCATACTTTTAATAACTGAAATAACAAGCACATTAAAGTTTCATTAGAAGGCTCCCTTATTTTATATCGTTTTTGAAGTAAGAAATATTTTCTTGATTTTACTCAAAGCCAGAGCATAGAAACAAATATTTACACTATATGGGCAAAAGTTTATGGTCACATGACCATCCCATAAAGTCATTGGAGTTGATTTACTAATAGCAAATAGGCTGTTCACATTGTTAGGGAATTTACACTTTTCAAGTTAATTTTCTCTTAGCTTAGTGAATGAGCTCATAATTCACTTTTCAAAAAATATTCAATCGCAAGCAAAAAAAACTATTGGGTCTATTCATGTCTCCCGCTCCCGGCCGCCCAGGAGAGAAACACTGCTTTTTCTTTTTTTTTTTGTATTCTGACATGGAGCCGCTGGCTGTCGTCAGAATAAAATAAAAAAATCACACTAGGAATTCATTGCTATTTTTCTATTGGCTATTTCAATTTGCAGTAGCCAATAGGAATCTAGCAATGCATTCCTATGGTGACATGTCAGAATACAAAATATAGAAAACAGTTGGGCGGAGCTAGCTGGCACTGCTAGCTCCGCACCACCATTTTCTATTTTTTTTCTACTGTTATAACTATTTTTCTGTTCTGCTCGGTCCCACAGAGGGACCGAGCAGAACAGCCGAGCCGAATGCCGCTCAGTGTCATTCAGCTATTCACTCACTGCTGTTCTCTATAAGAATAGGCCGAACAGCAGCGAGTAGCCTGCCGGAGGTTCGGTTTAGCCGATCCAGATGTTGGATCGGCTGAATCAAACTCCTTCTGCACTTCGGGTCGGCCGAACATGCTGGGCATGTTCGGCCGACCCAAAGCCACACGAAGCCACCCGATGTACGGCTGATTTCAGCCAATATAGGGCTGAAATCAGCCGTACCAGGCTGAAGTGAATAGCCAAACTGTGTTCGGCTCACTTCGCTTCAGGTCGGTCGTTCACTCGGCTGCCTACGGCAGCTTTGTGTATAGACCCCTATATTTCTGCCCAAACATGATTGGATTATGGCAGTCAGCAGAGCTTTACCTCATTTACTAAACTAAGGGAACATTAACTTGCAATGTGCACATTCCCTTGCAAAGTGAACAGCCTATTTACTGTTAGTAAATCAAACCCGTGGTTTTGAAGAGTTTGGGGTAGAGGAACCTCTATAGTGTACACAGCTCTAACCTCAACCCTACTGAACACTTTTGGAATTAATTAACGGAGAACTATGAGGTGAATGATTTACACCCATCTACATAGTTAGACCTGACGTGTGACATTGAAACTGTCACACGTCGGCTCTGTTGATTGGGAAGTGAGTAAACACATACCGTCGCTTGCTCACTTCCCGATCATCTCCCTACAGAGAGCGGTGACTGACAGTCTGACCCACAAGGATCCCCCCTCCCCTCTTCCATCCTTCAGCGCTGACTGGAGGAACAGACGGGAGGGGACCGACACAGCTGGCTATGCCACTAGATAGGCAGAGCCCGCTGTCAACCAGCCAGCTGGGTGAATCTCGACAGTATTGTTGGGATCCGTCTTGGCTGTGGCGCTCTCAGTATATATCGAGCTATATCCTGCTATATACTGAGCTTAGGGTAGCGGGAGAACATTAGTATATGTCCTACCATGACCCTAAAGAGAACTATGAGATAAAAAGGTTACCCCATAGTTCTCTTTTAAATGCTGATATAGGCCAAATTCACACAGCTTTATTCCTGTTAGACAATTGAGGTGATCTTAGAGCCCCACACATTGTTGTACATGTTGTTGTCTTATGGTGACACTTAATATGACTAGTGGTGATCAGGAACCTCTTTTTGCACAAGAACAGTTCCTGTCACAAATAGGATTGCCCAAATGAAACAAATGGAATTACGATGATTTAGGTAAGAGCTCTCTGACTGACCAGTTAAGTGTCAGAAACGTTATTCCTAACATTGTTTCCATGATTTTTGTGTTGGATCACATGTAATATGTTTAATATTCCTTGTGATAGCAAAGATGGGGCTTCCTTATTGTGTTATTCATGAATTTATTGTATGTCATTTTTAGTTTTTAAGTTCATAAAGGAAAAATTGAGCAAAGCTGATTTTTTCTAAAATTAGCTCCATATAGTTAGTAATGCTAGCCTTTACTCTAGCCCTAAACCTATCCTTACCTTAGTTGTAACAAAGGTTTTAATGCTACCTTTATACCTGATTAAAGTTGGTCTGGGGGCCACAGAGGTGTTCTGTGTTGTATTTTCAAAATAGCACAGATTTAAAAATAGGAAAATATACACAGTAACAAAGTAATACCAGAATATAACCATATTGCTATATATTATCAATAACATATTAATATAGAAAAATAAAATGTTCTGTTGCATGCTAGTAGGACCATTCCTACCATGAGACATTAGAAGAGTCTTTTCTTAATGTGGAACTGAGGTTGGGGGAGCACAGAAGCACTTGATGTAGTATGCAAGTATGCACGTCAAGTATGCAAATATTCATGGCAAACTTTACACGTTAATTTTGTCATCTTACTGCAACAACAGATTTTTTTATGTTCAGCCTTAAGAAGTCAAACATTAAGTTTTTTATAGTGGAAATGTACCTTTAGGTTCTCACTGCTTTTTCTGGTTCCTTCTTATTTGTTATCTGTACTACATGTTCCCTAAGTTCTAGACTCTAGAGTGTAGCTACAGTATGGACGGTGGAACTTAGTACTAGGAATATGGCATCTGCATTTCTATCTTTTGAGACACAAAATTGCAGAATGCTTGCTAGCTCTTGACAGATTAAGGTATAACAACAATGACTGCCTGTTTAATCAAGTAATATTTTTTTTCTCCCTTCAGTGATAACAATAGCTATATAAGATATAAAGTATAGATATATGACTGTCCCTTTCCTCCCTAACCATGCAACATTAACCCTCCTCAAAAAACTTTATTCAAACATGGTATTCTATACTGGGCCAGGTAGGGCTTAATACTACAGAAATCTTGCAGGTTGTGGGGGTACTGCATATGTTTAGATTTTTTTTCCGTAGTCTCTAATAGATGGGCTTGCAAAAAGACAGGTTCTCCATTAGTCTCCATTGATCTGAGTCTGTATTTGGCAATGCACATTGCTTAGAGAGGGCAAGAATAGGCCTACATTTGACATAGCTAAAGCAATCCTTCAACTCCAGTAATTGATTTATATGATTAGATACAGGGGGTCTTGTTATGGAATCCCTGCATTTGTGAATGCCTCAATGCCACATTGCCTTTCTGTACACATACAATTTTGATCTTTTGTTCTGTAAAATAATACAAACTATGAGACACACACACACTGCTTATACATGAGTAGCTCTAACATCAACGTAGTTCGCTAAGTGCCTAGTGTGCATTCCTGTAGCAATGTAGTCAAGCTATTTGCTGCCTTACTGTTCTGATATGCCCCAGGACTTCCAGGTGCTATACAATGGAGTAAGAAACTGTAAGTACCTCAATTCTTGGTTGTCAGCCATTGGATTGTGGCCATGATGTTATTAAATCATTGAAGCATGTTGGTTCTCAACCACCAAATTAAATTTCCCTTACTGCAGGGACTAATCAACATCCACAGGCTATATGTCCTAAAGAAATTGCTTTTCATTCTTTTCCTTTTACTAAGTTCAGCTCAGTTTAACTTTGTTTTGTTCTTTCCTAAGGGATTCAGTGACAGAAATGCAACTTGATGAGAAACAGATAAGGTGAGGAATGTAATGTGTGTGATGTGACACAAATTAATAAAAGATGGGATTATGTAGCAAGCTCAGCTATACCGCTGGCAAACCTGTATAGACTACTGAGATTTAATATCTTCTACACTTCCTCCTTTGTTCATTTTGTACATTTGTTTTTGTTGTAAAATACAATGAAACACTGTTGAAATAAAATTGTACTTTCTTTTTTTTAGCTTGACAGACGCCTGTTTGGAGAACAAACAAGAATTAGTGTACTGATGCCAAATATTTCCAAAGAAAAGTGTTGAATTTCATACTTCTAAATGTCAACTATTGTTTAAAATATTATGTAAATAGTTCATACCTACACAAGCAGGTTCAGTACCAAAAAAACAGGAGAAGGTGTTTGTTTACTATAAGCCAGTCCCATGTGGCAAAAAAACAGCAAAAGCTCTAATTTAGTAATAGTAGTGTTTGAAATTGGAGCTGCCTGTGTTGGTTGTAGCGACAAGTTGGATTGTCATCTACATTTCTGCTTGAAGAAAAAAATAGCAGCTGGCATCTGACTAGTGTGCTACAGGCAACACGACAACATTTTATCAGAGATATGTAGACTACTATTGCTGATCTCCTTCTAAAAAAGTGCTAGTTGCAAAACCTGTCTTATTAATTTTAGTACTTTCTGCATGGTATTTGTCCTCCTGTACATGCTTGGTTTACCAAGTCAGAGAGAAACAGATTCTAAAATATTCTATTAAATGTTTTTGTTTTTTTAACCCCTTCATGACTGAGCTTGATTTCAGTTTCTGTTCATAAATGACTGACACACTTTTAAAATTTTTGCTGTGTGATTCTTCCACAGCAGTAATATACTTTCTTACTAAATGTACCCACACATATTATATATTGTTTTTTTTTACACTTTATTATTTTATTATTTTACACTTTGTAAAAAAAAAATATATATGTATATATTTTTTTGTCAGTTTATATCAAGCAGTCACTATGACTGCTTGATAAATTAACTTTTATAATGTTTTATTATTAATAGGCTGCTCCAAACTTAGGAACAGCTAATAATAACCTTAGAGACTGATCCTGACAGCATGCCAGAGTCAGATCTCACTAAAGGTTTCTGATCGTGCCCAGACTATCAGAAGTGATACATTTTAGGCACAGATATACATTGTAATATTCCTGTGCCTGAAATGTATCATAAACTTCTTCGGGCCAGTCTATTGAGCTGTCAAAACAAATAGCAGAGAGGTGACTCACTCTGCTACCTCTCTGCTATCTTCAGCTGTCAAATACCGGATCGCTATTTAGCGATCATATCGATCCGGTATTTGTATGTAATGGCTTCATTCTTTTATTAATGAAAGAAAGAAGCTTTTACAAAAGCTTAACTATTTCATTAATGAATGCCTCAAAACTGAGGCATTTATTAATGACTGGTAACCGCTGAGAATCAGCAGTTACCGGCATTACAGAGCCTTAAATAACTTGTCAAGTACAGTGTACGTGGCCAGTCATATAGGCACTTCGTGGCGGGGCGTACAGTGTGGCGCGTGCGAGCGGGAAAGACACATTTAAAAACCGGCACCGAAGCCTGTTAACATACTAGCGATCCGCCGGCTATAGAGCTGGCGGATCGCTTGTGTAAGCTACCGGCCCATGTCCCCCCCTCCCACTGCGGCCTTCCCTGCCGTTGTCACACAAGTCCCGGGCTCCGCTGTGCCCGGTGCGAGCCCGGGACCAGCATAATGCCTCTCTGACAGGGGATCAGAGGGAGGTCGGTACACGATCTCCCTCCGGTCCCCTCTCCGCTGTCAGAATGCGGAAGTGGTGTATATGACATCACTTCCGCATTCTCGTGTCACTCTCCAGCTTCAGACGCTGGAGAGAAGCTGATGAAGCAGATCTCTGATTCATCAGCTTCTTCAGGGGGGTCCTAGGTGACATTAGGGGTCTTGTAGAGGACCTGCTACTTCTTTTGCTATCACATAAGGGGGTTTCTTAGCCCCCTATCTGATAGCAATAAAGTTAAGTGAAAAAAAATAGGAAAAAAATAATGTTTCCCCCCAAAAAATTTAAAGTTACACATAAAAAAGAATTAAAAAAAACAAAAACATTTTTTAAAGTCCCCACCCATACATACATGCATGCAAACATGCATCAGGTGCGCATACCTACAAAAACGACGATTGAGCCCATTACGCCTCACATGTTACATATCGTCGCGAACTTCGCAGTGAGGGCAATAATTTTAGGGCCATCAATCACTGATAACACTAAACTGATGAGCTGTAAAAGCGTTTAAAGCTTCTCATATGGTCAATTTTGTGTATGGTAGTTGTGCGCGCAATTTTTAAGCTTGTAGTAAATAAAAGTAATTCACTGGCACACACTTGAAGAGTTTTTAAAGTATTGATATGTTTATTCAATACCCAATGTCACATACTGTCATACAGTACTAACGTTTCGGGTCCACACAGGGATCCTTCATCAGAGCTACAGTGACACAATAGGTGAACATGCAGGTATAAATACACATCAATCCAGGTGCAAACAGACAGCTCATGACGTCATAATGACACAATTCCCGCCAAAATTCAAAAAGATAGACACACCCACATCAACACAGAAGAATTCTATTAGTATTAAGTGCAAAAAAAAGGTAAACAAGAACTCTTTTTTCAAAGGCTACATGTGTGTAAGGATCCCTGCCATCGGATCTACCTGTTGTCGATGCCGCAGTGTCCCCGGTTGCCATGGTCACCAATGTAGCGTGGAGAGCGATGTCTGTTCCCCGTCGGGACACAGCAATTAATTGCGCATGCGCCGGAGGGCGTAGATCCGCACCCGGCATCTCCTCGTTGCTAGGATGCAGTACGAGTGGCCGGGCTGTCATCCACAGCTGCTCCTCTGCTGGTAACAGACTGCAAGGGGGATATACCTTGTGGTTTTGAGACCGTGGCAGTGCGAATGGGATTTGGACTTTTTCAATTTTTAAGCTTGACATGTTTGGTGTCTATTTACCCGACATGACTCTGTCTTTTATATTTTACCAAAATAATTGGGTAATAATAATTATTTCCTAACATAATGTAAAAAAAACTATTTTTTTCAAAATTTTCAGTAATTTTTACTAAATATAGTAAAAAATAAACCCCCAGTGGTGATTAAATACCACCAAAAGAAAGCTCTATCTGTCCCCAAAAAATGATATAAAATTCATTTCAGTACAGCGTTGCATGACGCAATAAACGCTGAAACTGCAGCGCTAAATACTGAAAAATGGTCTGGCCAGGAAGGGGGTCTAAACACCTGGTCTTCAAGTGGTTAATAACAGGTGTGCCACTGTCTGAATACCCAGACAGTGACTGCAGCAGGACCTGGCCGAAATGGACACAACAAACAAAATGAGGAGAAATCACCTCTTAGTTGTTTCTGAAACAGTTGTCTCCCTCCCACTGGAAGATTTCCTCTGACCTCTTGTTTTAGTGACAACTGCAAAATGATGGTTTTGTCATTACTTTCTGTCCCGGTGATAATGGTAACTTGGACAAATAGGCTGAATCTTCACAGTGGAACCCATTCAGCAGTAAACACCTGACAGACTAATGCTTCCATGCTCTATTCAAAACTAAAGAAAAAAAGTTCTGGCTTTAGATATACCTTGGTGGCATATTTATAGAGAAGTGAATGTGACATTCACCAACTATTTTTTTCAGGTAAATCCTCCTGGGTCATGTGTTTTAAATTACAGGGAATACATAACTACCCATGATAACTACCCATGATCCCTTCAGTAAATCAATCCCTTCATCTCTATGAAAAAGATTATGCATTTTTGAAATAATACATTCCCAGCTGTCCTGTTTAAGTTGCTGTAGGCTGCCATAGAGGAAACAAAGAACATGGATTGGATTTTCGATTAAAATAATACATCTGTTTTACTCATTTAGCATTGAAAGTAAAACATATTCTCTTTGTGATAAATCCATTTGAATAAATAGTTAACAAAAATTTTCATTAAAAAAAAAAGGTGAACTAACTGACCACCCTCCCTACTCCCCCTGTCCCCACTGCACCCACCCACACCAGCCAGTGTAATAATCGGGATGATTTAACACTTCACTCCACTGGGGCTGTGTAGCATTATATTGCTTGCAAGGACTTGAGGTCATTGATTAGCACAGTCACATGACTGCAATGAACAAACAGAATCTCTTCTGCGCATTACCACACTGACTAATGACCAATGACAGCTAGCTGTTGCAAACATTATGATGCTATACAGCCAGTCCAGATGGTCACACTGGCTGGCTTGGGTGGCAGAAGACGGCAGTCACATCAGCTAAATGCAGTGGGGACCAAGGTAGTGGGAAGGGTGTTGTGAGTTAGTTCACCTTTTCATTTTTAAGAAAAAGTGATCTTACCCTTTAAAATAGCTTAATGGTTAGCTGTAAATGTGGATACTTTAAAGGTGAAGATGTGTTATGTTATATGAACTTCTGAAACTGTTGAAACTTCCTAAGTATTACCCTAAAAATGTACCTTCTGTCTGGAAACCTCCTGAAAAATAGTAGTGCACTATACAGCCTCATAGCTGTATATCTGCAGGGTGAGATCTCTGGCACAATACTGGTTGTTTAAAGGGATTTGGAGTAAGTTTTGTGATATCACTACTATGCTGCTCCATGTTCTCAATGATGGTGAGGAAGCTTTAGTGCAAGATTCTCCCTGTTTCTGCATCATTTAATCTTGTTCATCTGTGCTTCCTTCACCTCTCTTGCTGCTGGTTGATCGTTCTGCCATCAGTCATCATATCCCTATTCATGAGGGGGGCAGCTCTGACATGATAAATCAAAACCCCACCTCTACCAAGGTGCTGCCTACACACAAAGAATACAACATTGTAAGTTAGGGAAAAGATTAGCTACAGGAAACCTATAGGCCAGGGGTAGGGAACCTCGACCCTCCAGCTGTGATGAAACTACAAATCCCATGAGACATTACAAGACTTTTACAGCCACAGGCATAACTGCCACAGGCTGAGGTATATTAGGATTTGAAGTTTTACCATAGCTGGAGTGTCGAGGTTGCCTACCCCTGCTATATGCAAAACTGGTGACAAGTCCTTTGCCCTCTGCTTTTCCTATTTGCGCAAGCCTTTATCAGTTTAGGTCCTCTTTAATAAAGTGAATGTCAAATTCTAATAAATAGTTACTGTGTTTCCTATTGTTTAAGATTCGTATCAGCCAATAACATTTTTATGATGTTGAAGGAAATATGATATAAAGTTTAGAGATCCAGAACTTGTAGGGCTGGTTCTGGTTATTTTAATAAGAACACAAACACTTTTTTTCCTGACTTGTTTACATTTTCACCATTGTAGTCAATATTCAGTTTCTTTATAAAACATCACCGTGAAACTGCAATTCAGTATCACACCCAGCTCTTTATCTAACATGTGTTTTTAATTTTTTTTTTAGCATACGCTAAACATTTTTTTGCGTTTTATTATTTGTGATGAATAGTGTGTCAATCCCACACAAGCCAATTTCAATATCCTGTTAAAGAGAACATAAAAAACAGTGAATTCCCAGACTGATGACTGTTTCCTATCTACAGAGACATTACGGTGTTGTTTTTATGCACGTTACATCTATGTTTATTGATATATCAGACAAATAACTCACAATATGACATTTCTATATGAATCAAATTGCAGTAATATGTGATGATAACTGTAATGATGATGGCAATTAGGATTTTTTCAAATAAGCTCATGAAGGCCATTGCTATATTATGGGAAATGATTTTACTATGGAAAAACAGCTTTTGAACATGTTAAATATGTTAGGTATTCTATCCTGTAATTGATGCTCGACGTTTTTTTTTTTACAGTTTCTGAAATGTGCACTTACTTTAAATATCCTTTATTTTTTAGAATACAAATCTAACATTTTTTAGCAATTAACTGATCTTATTCTAATCATTATTGTCTAGAAATATATTTTTTTATTAAAAAATTTACATAGCTTAGGTAAAAATAAAGTGGCTGTAAAGTGTTTTCAGTATCCCATGGTAATACTGACTTTAAATGCAGTTGTGACCTTTTGCAAATAATTTTTTCTTTTCTGTTTTTACGCATGTCTCACATTTTTTTTTTGCTTACATACAGTCCATTTGCACTGTTCTAATACCCACAAGTATTTAAGCGTATCTAAACCAGAAAACAAAAATGTTGAATATTGCAGGTTACCAATCCTTAAATGTGGTGGATGCATTCGTTGATTTTTACAGGGCGATCTGGTAAGTAACACACTTCCTGTCTTACAGTGGCTCCACTGCATGGATGGGAAATGGAGGCAACCTTGGAGAACAGCATTGTCAACCTGTGAAGAGAGTAATGGTTGATGGACCTAGCAAATTTAGATGGACTTGACTAACAAATTAAATCTGAACGCCAACAAACACTTTTTAAAGGCAAAGTCCACTTTTTGAAAAAAAATTACACTTTTTTCATTAAAGAAAAAACTTGCATTTATTTTATGTTGTATTGGAGCCAGTAAAGCAACTGTGTTCAGTAGATTGCAGGTGCAATGCTCTGGATCCAGAAGACTCTTCCTCCCACCCATATCTGTATCTCAGTACGGACATTCAGTAACATAGATAAGAAGAAGCATGAATGGGCTACAAGTGCGGTGCCATCACAGCACTTGCTTTCTGCTTTCCATTGAGAAAAAATTTCTGCCATGGTGACTGATGGGACTTGCAGTTTCTACATTGACAGAGCCTGTGAAGGGATCTATCAAAGGATGATGCAGCTGTGTGGGGGAATCCATGCACCACCATGTCAATTGTAAAATACAGTAGCAGCCTGAGGGGAGAAGAACCCTGTGTTTCAGGTAAGTGGGGGGAGGGGAACAGGATAGGCATATGGGGGATGACAATGTCACCATCTTTTATGAGTGTAACATGAAACATGGTAGAAAAGGTGAACTTAGTTTTAAAGCAGTTACAGAGCCCTGCAATGAGGGGGGCATGAGTTCTGATATACTGTATGTTCTCTTGTGCGGTTTAGTACTACTTACAGGTGTCCTCCAAACTTTACGCCTGCGACTAAACATTGAAAGGAGAAGCAGCTCAGTGATGACCTCATCTGCTTTCTCTTAACATCAGCATCTTTGTCTAATTGGTTTCTTGTTCTATTTCTCCCTCTCTCTCCTGAGCTCTACTGTATAGGGGTTTGCAAGGGGCTGATACCAGATCAAATTTAGGTACTTACACTGCTTGCATTTAAAAACATACATTTACGGATGCATCAATTAATACAGAGCTGAATTACTTTGTTCTTTTTATACCTGACTGAAGTGTGACTTTAAGAAGGCAATGTTGTACTAAATAAGTAAGAGGAAAAAAGGTTCTCAAAACATTCACTAATTATATTTCCATGTAAAAGAAACTTGTACTTGGAGACATATGGGGGTTTCCATTGCTTGACCTCATTTTAAAGCAGGTCATACACATTAGCTGACTGCAAAATCTCCTTTAGGTCTACACACAACCATGTAGTACAGGGATTCCTAGTTTGATTCATACTAAATGTATTGTTAATGTAGGTCCTCATATTATATAGTTTTAAGTGAAATTGTACAGAGATGGTATAATCAGACTGTAAAGCGCATGGCCATCTTAAGAATACTAGTCACCTTGCTATTCCTGGAGTCGGTACTGACTGGGCCACTAATCCATGACAAGCATGATTAGAATGAAAGGGTGAAGTCAAAATTCCTGCTTGGAAAACTCATTCCAGGTGTAGTGAAGCCAAAGGATCAACATAGCATTTTTAATACTTTTTTTGTTAAGTGACTGTATGAGAGTGAAAATGTTTTTGTCTTTTTCTGGATTTGTACGTTCAAATCTTTTTGGCTCTCAACTTGGAACTATAATACTATAGTATAACCTCTTATTTTTCCCCTTACCCCTAACCCCCTCCCCACCTACCAGACAATGAAATAGCTTCTTGTAACGAATATGATTTAATATAACAAGATTTTTCACAATAGATATTCATGTTAGTGTAGCTAGCACAGCGAAGGTTACTGTGTGTTACTTTATACTGCAGTTTGTTAGAGTTCTTTCACTTCATCCGTGAGTCAATTACTAATTTTTTTGGGATGAGATACTCTAAGTCAATATGTCTAAATCTGGATTCCAGATTAGAAATTTTTCAGAGCTTGTTCTCCAAACAGAGTAGACTTTGAAAATATCATCTATCAGTTAAGAACAACCTGACAAGGTCTTGGCTGTAACACAAAGAGACCAGCAGAATTCTGGTTCTGCGAACAGCAGGAACTTATAACACAAAACATGCATTTCAGAGAAGTCCACTTATTCATATAGTTGGTAAGGCATGCTTTCAAATTTAAAATAGTTTATGAAATAATAAACAAAGTTAAATATATATTGAAAGCAGTGGAAAGAACAAGCCTTTTATTTTGTCTTGATTTATGACAATATTTTGCTTACCGCCCTGAGTAGAATTTAATTCTTGTGTTCCTAAAATTATTCCCAAACCTGAATTAATTGCCAGGGGTAGATGAGGATTTTCCTGCTGGCTTTTATAAATAGCTGTACTCTTGTTTCTTCACTTTAAAGCTCCCTCTACATAAGTCAGCTGAACTAAGGCCAGTCATTTCTCCTTTACATCTTTGACAGTTTAATTTCTTCATGATCCACCCTGTTTTTTCATGTTTATGCTGTACATTGTTGATATGGCAATAGCCTATTTATAGTATGATCTCGTTGTTTGCTCTGTAAACATCCTTTAAAGTAGGGATGTTCAGATACCAGTTCAGATACCAGTGCTGATACTTGGCATTTTCACGAGAACTACCAGGGTTGCAGAAGTTGCAGCTGGGACCTGGCTCTAGTGCTCCACTGCTGTCCTATAATCATTAGTCTGTATTGTTTTAGAAAAACTGTCACATGACAATAAATAAAAATGTATCAGTATTTGTATCTGTGAGACACATATCAGTACTTGTACTTGAAAAAATTGTATTGGTGCATGTTATAAATATAAATATTTATAAAAAACTAAATTATACATTATAACAGAGATGTACAAATCCCAGGAGCCCTGTATGCTTTGTATAAATGACAGCTGCCTCCTAACTTTTCAATTTCTCTCTTTTCTAGTCTTGAAGCTGGAAAAGTATCTGTGTCTGTACTTGTACCGAGTATGGTACTTGGTATCGGTGCATCCCTACTTTAAAGTACAATTAAACGTATTTCTTTGCATATATCTAGTGCTAGCGAGCATGGGGCGGGCGCATGCACAGTCCAGATCTTCGGTGGGGAGAAGAGGAAACACACAGTGGAGCTGAATGCACGCAGCTGGGAGTGTGCACGTCGGACAGACGACGTGGGGCAGAAAGAGACAGGAGTCTGCGGTGTGTCAGAGACCGGCACCAGCGCTGGAGGGACTCCTGAATACAAGTGGAAGGAAAAAGATGATCAGATCAAGAGATATCATTTAAGGTAAGTCCTTAAAGCAGCATGAGGGGAGGAAAATATTTGTGACTTTAATGTCACTTTAAGGCGTTTATATGTGTATGTCCAGCCAAACTTTTTTCTTGGTAGTCGAAAGAGTGGGGAAGGGTTAGAACACTCACCAGATTTTTACTGCTACCCAGGCTTATTTTAGAGAGATTTATCATCACTTCTATCCTGCTAAAGTTTTACTAAACAGAAGGTGTCTGGTACAGGCAACAACAACAACAACATAAATACAATTGCTTTAGTACAGTAGGTGACGGCTAGGTCCCCTGTCAAATTTGTATTTCTGTCGGTGTCTCTGCTACAGATTTTCCTTCACTTTCTATCTGGTAAAACTGTGGACAGCAGGACAGGAAGTGAGGTTACGTTTCTCTAACAGATAGCAGTAAATACGAAGAGATTTCTAATGCTTCCCCATTCTATCCAAAACAAAGAATACATTTTTTTTTACACATTAAAGTCTTAAAGCATGTAAAATAGATGTCAGTTTGTTTAAGTAGCTGCTTACATCTCTACAGGACACATACCTTTGTCCACAATCATTATGCTTTTTGTTGGTGGCAATACAGTGGTAAGAAAAAGTATGTGAACCTCTTGGAATTAACTGATTTTCTGTAGTAATTTGCCATAAAATATGATATGATCCTCATCTAAGTCCCAACGATAGACAAACACAATGTGCTTAAGCTGATAACATACAAACAATTCTAATTTAATGTGTCTTTATTGAACACACCCATTAAACATTCACAGTGCTGGAGGATAAAGTAAGTGAACCCATAGACTTAATACTTCATTGAACGCTAGTCAGTAACCTGCACACCTGGAGTGCAATTATTTAAATGAATTTGAAGGTGTGGTTTTGAGGTACCGTACTTTGACTGATTGAAAATACACTCAAACTTTTTAAGATTGCTATTCATAAGAAGCATCACCTGATGTAAACCTTGTCTTGCAAAAAGGAGTTGTCTCAAGACACATATTTTTTTTGCCACTGGAAATACCAGGGCCAGACTTACCACTGGGCACTGTATGCATGCTCTGTAAACAGAAATGTGAAATAGATGTTTTTCCCTGTATAATTGTCAGATGTGCATAGTTCACATCAGTAGAAATATAATCATCTCATGTAAGCTTATTTACATATTGTCACAATAACAGTATTGTCACTTATACATTTTGTCACACAATTATTCTAAGCCAGGTTAGGACCTCTGTGCAAAAGAGGTGATTCAAACAAATTTGTGTTACTTAAGGCTCCGGTAATGGAAATATGGTTTTTGGGAAAAATTACTTAAAGGAGAACTGAGATGTGTGATTTCCACTCACCTCATAGTTCGAGCCGACCTGTGACAATGAGACTGTCACAGGTCAGCTCAGTAGATCGGGAGGTGAGCGAACACATACCGGGTTATAATATGTCTAATATCTAATAATATCTAATATGGCAACATCTGCCCTATACTGAAATATCAATTATGTGTTAGCTTAAAATGTGATTACAATAAATCTTGTAAACTGCTATCAGGAATGAAATGTAGGCACCTAGGTTACCTTCACATACTTTTATATACCATCTTGAGCAAACCATAAGCCATAAAACCACAAGCTCTCAACTATGCAAATCCTGAAGTAGCTCAAAGGCTGTGCTCTGATCCGATCCTTTCTACCTCATGCAGTGTGATGCAGCCTTACTGAACAGTACTTGGAAGGGGCAGGTGGAGCTTTATTTTGGAGCTGAAGCTGAGAATTGCATGATTGAGTGGGTTATGTTTTGGGGTCCTGAAGCATTCAAGAAAATATCTAAAGCTCTTTTCTTTGCCAGCTTTTCTCTCATGCTAATGGTTTACCAGGTTTTTTGTAAACACAGACTCACTTAAATGTGATGAAGAAATGGATATGATATATGCAATTACTACAGAAGCCATTTTGTAGTTAAATACAACATTTCCATCTCTGTTGCCAGCTATGATATAATTAAAACAAAGGATTCCATAGAAGAGGACTGAGGACTGTAAACTGTTTTTGTACAGATTGACATCAGAACTATGAATTCATGTATATCTGATTGGCTCTCTCCTTCTCCCAAAAATCTACACAGAGCATCCAAACATCTCTAACGATTTTCATCGGCTGATTTTGTAGTTAAATACAACATTTCCATCTCTGTTGCCAGCTATGATATAATTAAAACAAAGGATTCCATAGAAGAGGACTGAGGACTGTAAACTGTTTTTGTACAGATTGACAGCAAAACTATGAATTCATGTATATCTGATTGGCTCTCTCCTTCTCCCAAAAATCTACACGGAGCATCCAAACATCTCTAACGATTTTCATCCAATCCCTAGCTCAGTTCTGTTTATTGCATGAGCCTTTTACCTTATATATTTGACATACACGTATAGCATTACTGGAAATTATTCTCTTATTTCAACACTGGGACTAAGCAAGTGATTGTAGCAAGCTGATCTTTCTATTGAACACTAAGGACTGACATCACCACTAGCTCCACCCAACTGTTTCCTATTGGCGGCACTTGCCAGAGTCTTCTAGCAGGTCCCGGGCAGTAAATAACAACTGGGCGGAGCCGGACGAAATATCACGTCCGACTCCACTCAGTTGTTATTGTTTAATGACAGATCAGCATCCCCAGGTCATTTGGGGACACTGATCTGTCATTACTACGGGGCGGAGCGAGCTGTGAGGTCACGGCTGGCTCCGCCTAGCTGTCTTTTGCGTGGAGATTGGTTGGCTTTCTCCATGCTTCACCTGTCATTACAGCTCAGCCGAGCTGAAGCATATGGGCGTTCAGCTCGGCTGAGCCGCTCGGCTGCTGTACGGGCTATAGTACCGTGTTTCCCCCGAAAATAAGACACTGTCTTATATTTTTTTGGGCTCAAAAAACACACTAGGTCTTATTTTTGGGGTAGGTCTTTTTTTTTTTAAATGTACAACAATCCACACTTATTCATGTAGAAAAGTCTACATGTATTCATGTACAAAAATATGGTGATCAGGGCAATCAGGTGCCGTACCTTTCCAAGAGCAATTTGCTAACCAATCACTGGCCAGAATGAGCAAAGCGCACTTTCACTATGGATTACTCACAGGCGGAGTGCATTTGGTATCACTCCGCCTGTGACAGGACCCGGCGCTATAGAGGAGGCATCGGCCTATGCGGCTCTGCTCCCTCCGGTGCCGCCTCGCTTCCTCTAGTGCTGACTTAGTTGGCACTGCTGATTCTCTCCCGCCCCTCCCATGGCTCTTCAAGTTCCCCCTTATGCCACCACCGGCCTTGGGAATAGTCACAACTAGGTGTTATTTTCAGGGTAGGTCTTATATTTTAGCAATTCCCAAAAATAGTACTAGGTCTTACTTTCGGGGTAGGTCTTATTTTCGGGGAAACAGGGTAAATAGCCCGTACAGCAGCCCTCCGGTTCGACTGAACCAGAGAGCTCAGGCAGGCGAAGTGAGCTGAAGGATCAGCCGAAGATACGGCTGGATCCTTTGGCTCATTAGTGAATAACCCTCTAAGTTTGAAGATGTTAATGAAGCGGTCTGTCTCTATTTCCAGAAATGAAGGAGGTAAAATTTTGCAAAGTAATAAATATTACATATTGGAAAATATTATTCCTAAAAACCTGGAGTTTTACTTGCATCCACATGTGTTCCAGTCATTTTCTTTTATCTTTTATTTTCATCTTTCTGAATACTAAATGGTAGGGTGTGTTTAGTTACCAAATGATCAGTCCCGGAGCTGTGATAAGACAGAAACTGTTGGAAAAAGTGATCCAATCAGGAAATTACATGTACGGCGGTGTTCTGTACACATACAGCATTCAGAATGACCCCAGTGCTGCCATGGATACAAGGATACAACATATTCAATTTTTGACAGTTTTAGAAAATGATAGCTGGTTGCAGAATTAAAGGGCCATTTTTAACAACATTAAATTACAAAATGTCTTGAGTAGATATCATATATGTAATCTTTTAACAAAAAGCTGAAGTAATATTAAATTCAAAATGTTTTAAAGCAATTTCAAATGCTTATGAAATCACTGCTCCTTGATGTTTAAAAGTTTGAGTTTCGTACAGAGAGGTGTGGTCCCCTGAGCACTGGCCCTGATATCCTGTTTTAGGGTAGCTCCTTACCCTTGCAGGGTGCCTTAGAGCCACACTTGTAGCCCCTTGGAGCCAGCTGTGTGTGACTCCCCGAACACGCAGGCAGACTGTACTGTCCGTGGTGATCCTGTAGTGGACAGGAAGTTCATGAAAACTGAGCCGAGAGAGTTGGAGCTGTTTGGAAACATGGTGACTGTAAGTGCTTGGGAAACAAAAGATATACTTTGCTGGGCAATGTATATTTATTTGATCTGGATTAATTATTGAAAAAAAGTTTGAGAGTTTTATACTACTTGGAGATTTCCTCTAAATGTGGTTGTAAACTCGGAAAAAGAGCCTACCTATTATATTTCAATAACAATGTGTGGCCGTTATTTAGTTTCCAAAAGTTTAATTACAGAGTGAACACCTGTTGCTCCTACCAGTTACTTTAAGGCCTGGTTCACACCTAGGTGTATTGCATATGCGCGTCTGTCGTGCGACCGTCGCGCGTTTTTTAACCGCGATTCGCAGTCAAAAAAGTCGCGCGACCGTCGCGCGATTCCGAAGGCTACTTGGCTGTATCCCAATGGAAGACACCCTACAAAACGGCCCAAAGTAGTACCTGGACCTTTTCAGGCGTGGGCTGTTTTGTAGGGCGTTAGGGACGGTCGGAAATACGGCAAGGTGGGAACGAGACCATTGACTACAATGCAATTTATATTTTTGACCGTTTTGTCGAGCGTTCGTCGAGCGTAGAACGCGCTACAAAACGGTCAGGTGTGAACGAGGGCTAAATTCCAGGTTTATGGTGGCAACAATCTGCAGGCTAATCTAGTGTAACACCTGTGTTTTGATTTGGGGGGTTTGTGGATCGCAACTGCGCAGGCTTCTCAGGCAGGAATCCCTGGTTTCACTCCCAAACTTAACAATGAGTTAGGGTTCAAGCATCACAGCCACAAATAAATGCTACATGGTTTGGATAGGGTTATTACTCCTTAAGCCCTAGCCCAAGCACCAGTATCAAATAAGGTATAACGAGTAAGAAGGTCACAGTGTTTTAGGAGCGAATGCAGCAACAGAGTCTGTGATGATTATCCCAGGGGAGCTGTAATGGTACCCAGGAGGTAGTCCAGATAATAGGATATACAGTCTCTATGGTGCAGTGATGGTGCAGCATGCACAAGTACTTGCGGTTTTGGAGTGGCTGAAGGAGGTGGGGGTCCTGGGTAATCCGGTCCAAGACTGTTTTAGGGGAGCTGAAGGGTCCCAGGAGAAAGCAGGCATTCAGGCTTCAATAGTGTAACACCATACTGTCTCTTCTGGGCATTTATATAGGGCTAGGAACTGGGGGAGGAGCCGCCGATTGGAACGGCGCACTTCCGCGCTCCAAGGTGGAACGCATCCGGCTTCCGAAACCGGAAGTGGATATGTGCGCTCCACCGTGGGACGCAAGCGGCCGGCACCGAGAAGCGGCGGAATCCCGCAGGCCCCGATCCCCTGCTGAAGGCTGACGGCGGTTGCCGTTACATCTAGCCTCTGCAGCATTGCCACCACAGTGCACATGCTCCCGTTTTGTTCTGTCACACTTCTGAAAAAGTCAAACTTACTGACTTAGGTCATGCAGAGCAGAGGAGAAAAAACAAAAACATTTATATGATAAACTATACACTCCTAAATAGTACTCGCTGCATGATATTTGCACTTTTTTATAGTTTAAAATAAAAATCTAGTTATTACTTTAATTTCCTGTGTTTCATGGCTAATACTAATTCTAATCATTCAAAATGATCCTTACATTTACAAGTAATAATATTCCTTTAATGGACTGCACAGCTTTTATCATGTTAGGCATTTATTTTATATATAGAACAAATTGTCAAGCTTAGTGAACAATTCAGCTTGCTAAAGCTAAAGTGTTTTCATAAAGCAGCGAGATTCATTCTTAACTTTTACATTATAAGTGTTCCAACATGTGCATATGTGTAAGAATTCCATGGTTTATTTTTTATACAGTAGTGGCTATCTGCTACACATGGGTAATCATATTATTTTCCCATTCAGAGGGATTCCGAACACAGTGTAGAGTTAGGATAATGATGGCAATAAAGAAGACCTCAAGTTTTATTGAAAAATAGTGGGTTGAAGATTTAAGGAGAAATGAGAAAATACTTTTAAGAATTGAAATGAACAAGCTTCTAAAAAGCCACTCTGCCAACAAAACACCCAGGCTACTTCTTGAATCTGCTTTGTGGTACACAAAACAAACTGCTGCAAATAGCAAATATTTGTATTGTGGCCTTTTTTGGGGTTCATTTTTTATTGTGTGGAAAAACAGAGATCAATGGTATTCTTTTGAGATCGCACACTTATTAGCACTATCAGCATCTTGGACCAGACAGGAAGTCTTATAAAAGTGAACAAGAAGATTTTTTTTTCTACAAAGTGTTGCTTGTTCACTGCAACGCATCACCACCATCAAACATTAAGAACTACCATCCTTAAACTAGACCAGGAAGTTTGCACATTGCAAGGGAATTTCCCCATAACTTAATGAGTATAGTGAAAACTAACTTTGCAAATACCCAATCACTAGCAGGGAAAAAAACGGTATTTTCTCTTGCACATGATTGAAAGTCAACAAAGCTTTACCTCATTCACTAACCTAAGGAAATATGTCCTTGAATTGGAGGAAGTGGTGTGACATCCATACTGATATGTCAGTTAGTACATTAGTGATACGTGAGGAGACTGAAGGGGTGAGCTTGGGAGTAGAGAGATAGATTTGGGTGTCATCAGCATAGAGATCATAGAGATGTTAATGGAAGGCAACTGACCAAGTGTGGATAGACAATAAATAGGGTTTAGGGAAACTCCCTTGGGAGACCATAACGGAAAGGGTGATAGGAAGGGAGGGGAGAGAACTGAGGGTGACACTGGAGAAGTACTTAAATAGGGGGGTCATTGTGATTGATTGGCTGATTAAAACAAAGCAGACCTTGATCACAGGACTACCTAACACGCTCTGCAGATGTTACTGATAAAATCAATACATATACTTTATGTATGTTTAACTAAGAAAATAACACTTTTGGGTATATGGGGATACAGAAGGGGTTGCCATGCACATAGGGTGAGGGCGTGCAGTGTTTTGGGTGCATGGAGTTTTAATATTTTTCTTTCATAGGCTGTAGTAACAAGCTGTAAAACAAAACAAAAAAAATGCTCCTCAAAAGACTGTCAGCAACCGTTACCTGGTGCACTCTAATCACCCCAAGCTAAAAATTATAATCTAATTTGTTGTGGAAGAACAGGTGCCAATGGCCAACAATTTTACCTCTGCATCTATGCATCCTGTGCCCTGACTATAATGAAATAAATAGATATATATATACAAAATAATATTAACTGCTGAGTGCCTGAGAGGAGAAAGATTATGCTTGCAAAGCAGAGGAATTGCAGACATTCCTGGCCTCTGCTGTGTGCAGCCCAATAACCACATCAATACTCAAAAATACAGAAACGAAAAATAAACACATAAAGATTAAAAAGTAAAAAAAAATGCGTATGGAAATGTGCCACTCTGAGGCAACTCAGGCCAGGAAATTTCAACTAGATTAAATAAGTTAGGGGTTGCAGTGCAAATAACCTTGGCAAAGTGGGGCTCAGGCTGCCCAACTTGGGGGTGGGTAAAATTTAGCTTTTAACTTGCAGCTCCAGATTGCAGTTGAAGCCCGCTGCACTGTCCAACCACTGAACAATATTTGTAGCTATTGTCCTCCAAATAGTACACTCTGATTTCTATTTAAAGTGATATTAAAGCTTCCTTTTAAAAAAAAAAAATATTTGCCACTAGGAGGCCCACCTTTGCCTGAGGCTGTTGTTGTTTTTCTTTAAAAGTTTTAAATTCCTTGTTTTCAAGTGGGTCCCTGCAGTGCTCTTCCCCCCGCCCCCTGCGCTAATGCCGGCAGTGCTCTGTTCGACCATAGGCACACACAGACCTGTCGCAGGCCACGCCCATCGTCTCCGCGCAACAGGTTAATTGATGGGAGAAGGAGCATATGGCTCCTCTGCCATCAGTATCATCCCCCGAAACCAGGAAGTTCAGGGAACAGAGGATGGCTTTGGGACCGGCGGCAGGGACAAGCGTCGCTGGCCGGTAAGTGTGGGGGGACTAGGGAAGAAAAAGGTACTGGGCGGCTTTTACCTTAACGCAGAGAATGCATTAAAATAAAATAAACTCCCAGATCTTAATACTATTTTAAAGCTAAAACCTGCCTCTTCATTCACCCTTATATTACGGCCCAAACAACCTGCTTACATACTGCCCAGTTACTGAACAACATTTGTATTTATTGTCTCTCAGATCATGCACTCAGATTTTTATTTCTAGATAAAACTTGCCTTGTCTATTTCTATTTGCTGCTAATTCAAGTGCTCATGTACTGCTTTACACTAGGCAATTTCTACCCCTGAAGGTTGAGGTTCCAGGGAAGAACCCAAAAGTTAATTCTCCTATAGATCTAGATCTGTTGTGTCTGCTACTTCCACCAGGCAATTTAGGCCAGTTTTCGCTGGTTAAAAACAATCTTATGGTGCAGCCAAAACAACTAAAGAGCATTTTCTTTCAGAGGGAAATGGATCAGAATGGGGTGCTGCTGCTATGTTTAAGCCAAGCTAAATGTAAAAATTAAAATTGATTACACATCCAAAATATGTGATGCCAGAGTAGTGTCGCTTATGCTGTCCATGAAAATCGTACTGTTCTATAAAATCACAGTATAAAGGCATTAAAAGGATCCTCTTCCTGCTGTACATAATTTGTATTTATTTTTCATTTTTCAGCTTAGTTAAATATCTTTGATTTTAGTGCCCGACTACTTATGCCCTTTTCTAACAATAACTTGCTTATTAGCTTTGAAAATAGCCAGCATTTAGTATCTTTCCATTTATCCATTCACTATGAACTTCATTATGGTTCTCTGCTTAGTTTGGGTTTGTGGATTCCAAGCAGGGTTATATGAACTGTCGCAAATCGAACCTGGGCAAATTCGTTCATCCCTAATACCCATATACAATCGATAGAAAGTGTATATACTCTTTCTATATTATAGTACTTTCATTATAATCCAGGTATAAACCTTACTTTATCACTATAAAAACAAAAGTATACAGGCAGACATACCAGGGCTGAAACTGACCCATTTTACTAAGAAAGCCAAGAAGGACCAATGAGTAGAGGGGAGGCTAGAAACATAAACTAATGTGAAAGCTTGTAAGGACACAATATGAGGTTCTTAAAGAACATATTCTTAATTGGTTAAAAAATATTTTAATTCTCAAAAATGCATAGGGTGAGCTCACACACAGTGAAACAATTAGGTACAGCTGGTGGGAACAAGTTTGTTATGACAGTAATATAAAACATTACGTAATTTATCTCAAATGGTTAAATAAACTGCAGCACACTGTCCCTTTTGCATGATAAAAATTCCACTATTTTTACTGTAGCAAAAATATTGCATTTTTATTAGCCATACAGGGCATTTATTTCAGCCGTTCATTTCTGCTGGTACACTGGCGGAAGATCACTGTGGCCTACTATGATTCCTAGCTAACAGCTCCTTACAGCTAAATATTTTCCTCAGAGGCGGATAATCATTTTACTGCTTTGCCTTTCACATACCAGGTATCATTACTATCCAAATGTACTTAAATGTGAGAAACACAAGAATTAATAATTGCCGAGTGTTTTGCCCTAGGTGTTTTACGCACAAGCAGAAAACAACAGCCGCCTGTCACAGAGAGCTTTGTCTGTGAGCTCCTCTCAGTTATGTATTTGACTGCCAAAAGGCACTCAACTGCCAATACATTAAGAATGTAAATCATTCAAATGGTCAATATTCAAAAAAAGGGACATGCTCATAACAATACATGAAAATAAACACATTTTTAGGAAACTTCCATGGGAAGATGTGTGATTTTCTCTGCTTGCGATTGTATCATTGGAATAGTATCCAGTTGGGAGCATGCACATGTGGTGGCACATGTTTATGCACTGCACTGCCCAGTTCATGGACACACACACCCAGTTTCAGTGTTGGTACCAGGAGGCCGATGTAAGGATTAAAGTTGTATAAGTAAATCTCTGGATGGTCTTCGGCTAATTACTCTGTAACCTGAATACCCGATCATGTTGTGCCTATATGTTGCTGACCTGGCTTGCCTCCTGACCATGGCTTCCTTCTGTCTACCCAGGGCCGGCCTTAGGGGTGTGCGAGCAGTGCGGCCGCACAGGGCGCCATGGCAACAAGGGCGCCGTGCGGCCGACACAGCTCGTCCTGGGGGCGGCTTCTCTCCCCCTCACCGCTGGGCGCTGGCCATCCGATATGACAGCGCTCCCTCGTCCGTGGGGGGCGCAGGAGGGAGCGCTGCCTGCTGTCAGGATGGCGGAGCGGTGAGGTCTATGGTCAATTTTGGGCATGGTCATTTTTTGAGATTTTGCAGGTGCGCGCAATTTTAAAGCATGACATGTTTGGTGTCTATTTACCTGACGTGACCCCGTCTTTTTATATTTAAAAAAAAATATGGGTGATAAATGGGTGTGGTTACTGGGAGTGTGGCCACTGAGGGGTGTGGTCACTGAGGGGCGCTATAAAGCTTTCACCAAAGAAACAGTTCAAAGGTAAGAAATATATTTTTTTAAGTGATTTTCCATATGCTGTGTAAATAGGAACACATAACAAACATCTAGTGGGGTCTTCTCAAATTTGAACAAAAAACAGGGGAGTGTTCCAAGTGTGGATCACAGAAAGTGGTTGCTAAAACAGACCGAGACCATTAAATCTTCTAAAAATATGAACTTTATTATGTCATACAAACTATGGGCCCCACACACACTGTTCAAAGAGCTTTTCAACTTGATCTATCTTGTCCAAACTTCAAATCATCGTCTGTTAAGGGGATCAGCACTGATTACTATCAGGTGCTTTACCTGGGAGCATTCCCTCGTTTAGTTTCTGCAGGGATTGAGCTCAGTCGCAGTGTGTGTGGGGCCCATAGTTTGTATGAATGAATGTTTTGAGTGTCACGAACAACGTTGTTTTTTTATTGCATCAGTAAGAAGCGGAATTGTTGTTGCAAATAATTGATGTTTTGTAAAACATAATAAAGTTCATATTTTTATAAGATTTAATGGTCTCGGTCTGTTTTAGCAACCACTTTCTGTGATCCTCACTTGGAACACTACCCTGTTTTTTGTTCATTAAACCTTTGGTTGCATGACCTTGGATGACCAACTATAGGAATGCATATAAAGGGATTTTTATAGTATATCGGAGCTCCAGGGAATATACAATTTTTCTTCTTCTAAAATTTGACTGCAAAAGTGGAATTACACTTTAAGGACACTCGTCTCTGGTGAGTGCAGTAACAATTAGGGGTCTATTTACGAAACAGCCGAAGGATCTAGCCATAGCTTCGTCCGATGCTTCGGCCCCAGGACCCCTTCGGTTCAGTAGAACCGAAGGGCTGCTGTACGGGCTATTCACAATAGCCCGTACAGCTCCCGAACTTAGCTGAGCGGCTCTGTGGAGCCGAAGGCATATGCCTCGGCTCGGCTGAGCCGCGCTGAAAGCTGAAGCTGGCTGAGTGGCCGGCCATTGGCCGGCCAACAGCCTGCTTCTGACAGCTGGGCGGAGCCATCCGTGATCTTACTGCTGGCTCCGGTCACTTGCAGAGAGGTCAGCGTCCCTGGTTACCAGCTAACCAGCGACACTGATCTCCAGACAGCAAACTCTCCCGGGCGCTCCGGTAGTCTCCCGCTCCCGGCCGCCCAGGAGAGATACACTGCTTTTTCTTTTTTTTTCTTTATTCTGATATGTAGCCATGTCGGAATAGAAAAAAATAATTTGCCCATAGCAATGCATTCCTATGGGCAAATGTTTTTTTCTTTTTCTCTTGCGGAGTAGCACAAACATTGGCCTTGTTTGTTTGCACCAACGTCTGGCTCCATGTTTGTTTCTTATCAGACAGCAGCACATAGGAATACTGAACCCATGACATTGCACTCCTAAAAACAGAGGATAAAGCTTATTAACAGGCACTGTTCCCATGCCCTGGGCAAAGCGAGGTGGGGGCTCCTGAGAAAAAGGGGGAGTGAACACTTAAGAAGCAGATGCTCTTAGACTCGTACAGAAAAGTGCTATAATCGCTGCGCTGAATCGTGAGACACAATGCTTTGCTTGCCTAAACATTCTCTCAGTTCAGTAGCCACGTTTTACAGAAGAGTAAGACATGGAAACTGATTCACATGTGTGCTCTGTAAAACAGTAGTCTTTTTCACATAGTGCACTGTTTAGGCTTAGTAAAGCAAACACGATTTAGAACAACAGACAATCTGTTGTAGATAGGATTTTTCCCCTCTATCATTCATTTTACACCCCCGCCTTTGCACCTGCCTCAAAATTTGGCTTCATTTTCATACTCGCAGAGGCATCAGCTTGCAGGGATGAACTGTAGAACTGAAAACCTCCCTCCAGTACAGCTTTTGTCGTGCCAGGCATTTAAGCAATGGTGCATACCAGTTTTAAGCATGGTATGCCTCTTGCTCCCTTTGTATGTTTGCCTTTATCGCTGCCACCCATTTTGTCTGCTTGTTTCGATTACATTTTTCTTACCAAGAAACTGAAAAATAAATATTGTTACGCTATCTATCTATCTATCTATCTATCTAAATATGTATCTATCTCCTGTCTAATTATCAATCTATCTGTCTATCTATCTATCTATCTATCTATCTATCTATCTATCTATCTATCTATCTACAGTATCTATCTATCTATCTGTATCCTATCTATCTATCTATCTATCTATCTATCTATCTCTCTATCTATCTATATCCTATCTATCTATCCATCTATCTATCTATCTATCTATCTATCTGTATCCTATCTATCTATCTATCTATCTATCTATCTATCTATCTATCTATATCCTACTTCTCTATCTATCTATCTATCTATCTATCTATCTATCTATCTATCTATCTATCTATCTATCTATCTTTGTATTTTTTTTTTTTTTATTATTGGCATTTATAAAACATCTATTTTGTATGCAGCATCTATCTATTATGTTCACATTAATATTGAATCTGTACCCATTACACAGAATACATTTCAAATTAGACTAAGCTGCCCCAGTCTGCTGTTGGAGCCATCTAAAAAGCCCATGCATTTACTGGCTTCATGAAAGTCCGAATTTGTATAGGAGTAAGAACGCCCCACTACCACAGCTCACATGGCAAAAAAACCTTTGTGACCGGGGGGTCACTTACAGGTCTATTCACAAAAGGGTGGAGAGTTTGGAGAAGGCAGGAGAAGTGAACAATCTAGGACAAAATAGCTGATTTGGAAACATTCTCCAATTCAGCTCACTTTACAGTTCAGCTATGTTGTCCTAGATTGTTCCTTTTACCTGCCTTCTCCAAACTCTTCACCCTTTTGTGAATAGACCCATTAGCAGCGTCCATGTGCGTTAGTTAACTTGAATAACATTTTGTATGAATAAATTGCCTACCTAAAAAAAAAGTATCACTTTTTTCAATGGACATATATACCTTTAATTTGGTACATTGTTCTATTAAAATAAATAAATACATTCTAAACTAACAAATAGAAAGAAATGTGCTTATAATAATTTTTTCCTAAACTCTTTAAATTAATAATTTTTTTTACAGAATTGCTTTTACTTTAATAGCTGAAGGACTATTTTGTCAATGTACTTTTCTCTGTCTCTCTGAGAGACACACTGATCGTTCTGCTGGCCAGCACTGGCTTGTTTATAGACAAGCAATAGAGACCCATTTATAAAGAAGTAGTATGGCCTAACCATGCCCATACTGCTGCTTAAATTGTTTTATAACTGTCATTTTATGCTTAACTTACTTCAAATGCTAAAGCATGAGTTTATTTTAATGACTGGAAAAAGGAAAGTATTCAGAAAAAGCAAGAAACCTTTCACATGACCTAAAACAGGTCAAGTGTCAGCACTCTCCTCCTATATGCAAATGTTATCTACAGTGCTATACTGAGAACACACTGCAGGACATTGAACTTATCCTCTTGAGTGAATTTGCCAGGTATGAGGACACATTTACTGGCTTATGCCTATATCCTTATATGTGTGCAGTATGTGGAGTGCAACAGGCCCCAAGGAAAGAAGGAGGGGGCAATGTGCACTCATTGCACACATTGGAGTAGTAGCATATCTAGTGGGTGCAGTGAGGGGATATGTGGTACCACCACTTAGAGGGTGTCCCAGTGCAATGTGTTCCAGGACCCAACACTGAACGAAGGCTCTGTCCAGCATCTAATTGGACAGGGGGTAGGCACGGACTGCTCTGTGCTGTGAGACAACCTATTGGATGTCTCACAGCTCAATCATCACAGCTGCAACAGTCTCTCTGT
>NW_017306507.1:901793-971352 GCF_000935625.1 Nanorana parkeri | reverse complement strand
GCCACCCAACCACTGACTGCCAATCCTGGGGTGTGGAGGATTTATAGCCAGCCACTGATCTCCAATGCATGGGAGGGTGATATTTGTACAGCCAGCCACTGACCACCAATTCTGGGAGGGTTAATTTTACAGCTAGCCACTGACCACCAATATTCCTGACCAAGCCTGTGTCTGTAGTAGGCACTATTTATAAAGATTTTCTTTAAGATGTTTGAAAAGCATATGTAATGGAAGAGTTGTGTTGTTTTTAAAATGATTGTGGTGAGTGTTGTACATGTCTTTTAGACTTTACTTTACGTTACCCTTTAAGACGCTCCCACTGTAAATGCAATCTGGCAACACCCTCTATTCTTCACAGCCTGCTGTAAATATCCAACCAACAGCACAACACTCATCTGAATAGGGCTGAACTGAACTTTTTTTTTATGAAGCATAGCACATGTGTAGATGTTATAGTTCATTTGCTCCTATGTGTATTGCCTTCGGATACACCTCGATCTGCTGTGACAGCCTATAAACATACATTTGTTTACGTTGTGCAGGCTCACAGTGGTGGCCCAACTTATGACCTTGCACACAGGTATTGAGAAAAACACAGGGGGATATTAGTGGCCTGCTGACAGTGATTGGATGAAATTGCTTGCAGTATTGTCTCTACTGTGCTCTAGTGCTCTGTGAATTTTTAAACACTGTGAACCCTTTTGATTTGCGCAGAGTTTATTAATCCATTAATCCTCGTTGTTATCTACCATCAATGTTCTCTATAACACTGTCAATAAAAGTTTGTATTATTTATGGGTTCTTATGTAATCCCTTTCTTGTACACTTTCCAACTTTACATTCTGTTCGCATAGTTATGGCTTATAATTTTGTATTGCCCTTTAGAAGGTGTACTTTACAGTACAGAAAAAGCAGTTGAGCATGTAATAAAATCCTAATTGGGGAAAAGTCTTGTAGTTATTGCCTTTACTGCCTGTGACTTTTCATGGATAAGACATATTAATCAGCTTATTGTAGCTTTACATGATTAAACTATAATCTCCAGCCCTTCATGTAGTCAGAAATGCAAATGCCACAAGCAAATGAGATGCTAATGGAAATATAGGTAAAAATGTATTCTGAACCTTACTGATACCATGGGGGTGATTTACTAAACTAAACACACGCACGCACGAGGTGCATCCGTCTGTTTACACACGGCAAAATGTATTTATCAACCAAACACGCGCAATGTGCCACATTTGGCGCGTTTTTATTTATTTTCGGACGCACGCGTCGTGTGGCATACGCCAAAGGCTACATGCTGCTCTAAAAGCGGCATGCAAATCTCTAAAAGCATATTTCCACTAATGTCATATGTGGAAAAATCATGGACGTGATGCATATATAATGCTGCTTCACTTCTATGCCTACAAACATTCCAAAAAGAACTTTAAAAATGCTAAAAACAATATTCAAAAATATAAAACTTACAGACCACTGACTTGTTCAGCTCTGCATGAGCCAACTGCGCATGTGTGGGCGCCCATTCACACGCTTCCTATGCTCAGAAACACGAGCACGCCGATTCTTCACGATTTCTTGGTAAATAGAATAAACATGTGCGACATAGCTTTTAGCGGCGTGTTCACGTGCAACTATTATTCCAACCATTCTGTACTGTCCAGAGGTGTTTGTTTTTGGACGCTTATTTCCTCTCGGCAGTTTTTAAGTGTTCCTCATTCCACTTATGGAGAGACTTTCATTGTTTTTTGCACTACCTAATTAATGTCCCAACAACATGAGTGCACAACAGTTTAGACAAAAATGGTTAGCTCATGCATTTACATTCCTGCATTCATCAACGCAAGCAACACAACGTACAGCTAATTTACACAACATCACCATGCAATTCTTGCAGGGCTTTGCACAACACACCTGCTGGGTGTGAACACAGTACAGAGGTGTATAGATTCCCCCAATAGATCATGCTGGATGTAAACACACTACAAAGGTGTATAGATTCCACCAATAGATCATGCTGGATGGGAACACAATGCATGTAGTGTAGAAAATATTCAGTGTGCTTTATCATTATGAACATCAATCTGTGCTTTTGGGGGACTTACCATGCAGTCAATTAACCTTCCTACATGTCTTTGGAATGAAACCCTCACAGAAGGTGCCCTACGTGGGATTTGAACCAGGGAGTCGTCCGTCCGTCATAATAATAATCAACATTATTCCCTTTTCACAATCATCCACTGATGTTTAGAGGTTGGAGAAGAGCTATGCAAGCACAGGGAGGATGTTCAAAGTCCCTGTCAACGGAGGCAGAATTTGAACCAGGGGCACAGGTGGTGCAAGGCAGTAGCTCTAACCCCTAAGCCACTGTGCATGGGCATTGTGGTGATGATGAATGTTAGAATGAGATATTTCACCTCCTTAGTAGTGGCTCAGAAACAGTAAGCAGTTTAAACTAAAATGTCAGGTGTGTGACAGCATGTAACATAAGTGGGGTTTATTGTATCATGGTTATTGTGATCTGAACAATCATTGAATACTATTTACTACAATCATTAGCACAGTATTTGATACAAAATATTATTATTTAGTCCAGCATATAATTTCTTTAGCATTGTATACTAGAATATATAAATAGATGTGACTGTTCCTGACCCTTTCTGCTTTGGGATATTTGGAAAGCAAGTTTGATCACTGCCTACAGAACTCTCCAGTTGATGTATGTGTTGTTCTATTTTTTATGGTGCTGACATGTAAGAATACCCTTATACACTTAATATTAAAATACTATAGTACACTAAATCAAGATCTAAGGTCATGTTTGTTTAAACAAGCCAAAGGTTTCTGGCAAGCAAGAGCTAAAGCTTTCTAGTAAACACAACACGTTTCTAAAAGATTTCTTTTGTAGACGGAAAACTGAAAGAAAATTTGTCCAACTGCACATATATTTTCTTGTTCTCAGGTGATACATATTTGGGAATAACACATGTTATTCAGAAACACACATTCATGTTTGGTTCAATAGTTATAAAACAATTCATTAAATATATGGATATAATGAACATTTCAAAAGAATATTCTGTATAAGGCAAATATGTTTTAATGCTTCTAAGGTGATTTTTAAATATACTGTAAAACACCAGGCTATAGACAGAGTAATTTATTTCAGGAGAAATGATCCCCTAGTAAGTTTGCAGGAGTAGGCACTAGGGATGCACCGATATCAAGTGCAGTACTCAGTACAAGTACAAGTACATGTACCAATACTTTTCCAGCTCCAAGACTAGACTAGAGGAAAAATTAAAAAGTTAGGAGGCAGCTGTCATTTGTAAGGAGCACACGGAGCTCCTGGGATTTGTACATGTCTGTTTTAATGTATGATTTTGTTTTTATAAACATATATAAAGGGATGCACCGATACCAGTACAAGTACTGGTACTTGCCCAAGTACTTACACGTACGAGTACTGATACATTTTTGTTTATTGACATGTGACAGTTTTTCTAAAACAATATCGACTAATGATTTCAGAACAGTGGTGGGGCACCAGAGCTAGGTCCCAGCTGCAACCGCTGCAACCCTGGTAGTTCTCATGAAAATGCCAAGTATCGGCATTGGTATCGGTGCATCCCTAGTAGGCACTGTATATTACAAATAATAAAGAATAAAAGGTTTCTGCAAGATGTGCAATGACTCTCACTCTGAATCACTCTGTAGAATGCCTACAACAGGTGCCCATATATCTTCTGTTTTTTTCTTCACCATAGAATATTGGCATTCCAGCGTTTCCTTTGGATGAAGGACTGTAGGCTTTCAACAAAATGAAATGGGTCCCAAAAATAGGGTAATGCATTGTAATCTCATTGCTTGCTCTAGTTAGCTTAACACGTTTGATTGCAAAACTGAAAATCATATAGCCATTATTTTTAATACACTTGCCATATTTCCTAGGTGGATGATTGTATAGAGAACAGGGAGCCAGGGAACAGGTGCAACAAGTGAAAAAATGCCAATAGATTTCTTGTTTGCACCCGAATGACTAGTTGCCTGTATCTGCAGGTTAGACATTCCGGCACAGCAAAAAAACTGTGTTACAGGCAAATTGAATAACATTCTGAAAATCAACAGGTTCATGTATATATATCAAATTGAAATTCGCAGTAAATATTGTCTTATTAAAGTTGGTATGATGCTTTTGCATTTTGGAAGCTAAAAAGAAAGGGTTAAGGATACTTACATTTTTATTAAAATCTATTGATTGAATGTACAACATAAAATATATTTGTAATCCATTAACAGTAATCGTATTGTTATATTGGCCTTTCCTGCACCCCGTGTCCTAAAACTCCACAACTTCCCATCGGCAGGCGGGCGGAAACAGCGGGATTTTTTTTTAAAAAAACGACAAAGACGAAAAAAATTCGAAAAAAAAATAGACCGAAAAATGACATGAAAAAAATTAAAAATCATACCGCCAGGGAGGTTAATATAAATCTGTTGATTTGCCCTGCATGGGCAAAGAACAGATTCACTTTAACTTCACCACTGAAAACTACATGTAGGCTCATAAACACATAACTGTGTCGATATATCTGTAATGTACCTGACTTATTTTATCTACATTAATAAATTCTTGCTCCTCTAGCTCTGTTTATTAAAGTGCTTTCATAACTGGCAAAGGAAATGCATTGTGCTCTAGGCACATAAAATCCACAAGCGCTGTAACTAAAATTTTCCATTTTACCCTCAAGAAAACAGGAAAGACAGCCAACTATTTTCCTTGATGTAAAAACCAAGGAAATGTTTCAAGCTCTGGTAATAAAAACATTCTCTTATCTCAGCTTTACGTTCTCTAATAGCTTAATGCATGAATCAGTTGCAATATGGTTCTGCTTACAAGAAGTGAGTCATTAAAACAAAATAAGCAACTTCATCACCACTTAGTGGAGCAAAAAACATGTTTAGACATAGTTTAGATATTAGCACTATGTTATTTTTTTGTGTGAAATATGACACGTTTAGTTATTTACATCTAACTTCTTAACCATTGTTTCTAATTAATGGAAAATCGTGACTGGCTTGGGACCAATGGATTGGTATTATTTTAAAAGAGGGTCAAAGTCTTCTCTCGGTAAACTGTGAATTTCATTGCTGTTTTACAAAGGATTTTTGAGGGGTTGATAAAAGACCACATACAAAAGTATGTGATTGAAAATAATATAAGCTATAAGAAGCACAGATTTATGAAAGACAGATGTTAACAAATCTGCTTTCTTTTTACAATGAAGTCAGAAGAAAGTTCACCAAAGGGGTGGCTGTAGTATATTTGGACTTTGCTAAAGTGTTTAACATGGTACCTCAAAGACAGCCAATGTGTAAACTAACATCTACCACAGACAGCTAATGTGTAAATTAATATCTACTATGGGAAGTAGGCAACTTTTGAGTCTAGTACGGTGAAAAATATTTGAAAGAAATTGAGAGTGCCAGATATATAAAACAAAATGTCTACTTCACACTCTCAATTGCAAAAGGAGAAATCATGCAATGCGCGTATCACACCGCTATGAAAAGTAGGGGTGCTAGATATTGGACAAAACTTACAGGACCAGTGGAGGGAGAGGAAGCACCGGACCTGTTTTAAATGGGGACCCGCCGATTGGTGACAACACTGCTGGCTACCTGTAATCCATTGCACATATCTCAGTTCCCAGAACAGGTAGTTTTCCATCATCATCATCATTATCGTCAAGCAGGAGGCACCTGCTTAAAACATGACCTAATGAAGAGTTGCCAACCCCTAATCTACTGTATTAGAAAATTAAATTTGTAGATTGAATTTTGGTCTGGTTCAAAGACTGGATTTAAAAAGTTATGTTTAATGATTCATACACTGAATGGTCTATGGTTGCCCAGCAAGTGGTATACCCCAAGGTGGAGTTTTGGAACCAAAGCCCTGTAGTGGAATGCAGTCCTTTCAAGATATCTTTAACTTACAAGCTGACCTTCATACCCTGATAAATATGATCAGCTTGTATAAATATTGAAACTGTTCATATAGAAAATTTAATAAAAAGTTCTTTACTTTAAGGTCACCAAAAAGACATGGGGCACTCTTTGTGACTTAAGGAAAAAAAGATTAAACCTCTGCAAAGGAAAGGGTTCTTTACTGTAAGACCTGCAGAATTGTGGCATAGTCTTTCACATAAACTGCTTTAGCAGATTCAGTAGATTGTATTGAAAGGGATAAAAACAGAAAATATAAACACCGAGGAATGTCATCTTCCAAGATTGGAAATAATTTCTTAATATGACACTAATCTGTGATGAATTGACTGCTGTTAAATACTTTAAGTTCAAAGTTTCTGGCTCTTAACACAAAAGTTCACATTAATCTTTTTCACGGTTAAGGCTATTAAACTTAAGCAACAAGGACTGGCGCTGAACAAATAGAAAGAGATACAGTGAAGCCATGCAACTAGCAAGCAGATGGTTTACAGCCTCTTGCATCCGTCTCACAACAGTCCGGTTTCTGTTCCGGTTCCTGTGATTCCTCAGCATGCACTATTGTCTTTTGTTAACTTTTTTATTCTACTTGTATTGTACATGTGTTTTGAATGTGAACCATGGTTGCTTATTGATTAGCATTGGGCCCTTACACCATCCTGGATTCGTTACACACCAGGGACTTGTTGCATGGAGTTTGTAATAGATCTTTACTGAAGTCTAGCTTATTGGTCACAAGGCCAAAAAATATACAAAGCTTAGTTCCGCGAGGAGGAAAACTAAAGTATTAATTTTGTCTACACTCACTGAGGTTGACTTACTACAACATATTGTTGTATGCTTGCAACACTAGCTCGTATACAGTATGTGATCGTAATCTCGATACCTATCTAGGTGTTTATATACTGATGTTCAATGCATACAATGTGGTTCTAGCTTGCTGTGCACATTGCACATCCAAATAATGCTGCTATTGTACCTTCTGTTCCTAAGGGTTGTTACCAAGGAATGTGCACACACTAATATATAATAATACATTAAAAACAAAATGAATATGGCAAGCTTGCTCGCCAATGAAATGTGCATGAACTAAGCTAAGCAGAAGGGGCAAAACATTCCATACATGGCAGCATATTTATGGGTATTTATCACTGGAATTGCTGTTATAAATAAAGAATCTTGTACACCAGCTAGCATTCAAACTTCTGCACATTTGCCCAGCAGTGACTTCACAAGGGGGGTTTAGGGGGTGCTGCCCACACTGGGTGACACCATCAGAAGGGGTGACACCAAAATGACTGACACTGAGACAGTTTACAAGCTTAGAAGGGGGTCAAAAATAAATTGCATAGAAATCAGATGTTTTTGTGATTTAAGAAACAGAAAAAAAACACCTTAATATTTGATTGGAAAACTCCTTCTTTAAATCACCCACTCACTTTGGGACAGTTGTGTCTCTGAGACAGGAAATAAGGGGAGATCACTCTAACAAGACACAGAGAGCAAACAAAAACCTGACAGGGGTTCTAACTTTTCCCTACTCTACCCAAAACTAAAATTTAAAAAAAATTGCCCATAGCTGCACTTTAAGGTTTGATGATAGGGATATGTTATCACTTCCCCAAATTTTCTAAATGAATACCAACAAAAGGCAGGTGAATCCCAGCAGGCAAAATTGCCTACATATGTCTGCCAGTAACCAATATTCTTCTGAAGCTTGATAAGATTATGTTAACAACCAATTAGGGAAATTAATAATAGTAATAATAATAATCATTAAACATTGCTACAGACCACCATGAATCTGCCTAGATCTTAAATAGACCTAGGCAGAATATGCAAGGGCACAACAGGAAGTTGGAGGGGAGGAAGTATAATCTTAAACTGTGGAACAGGTATTTTGGGGAGAGTGGAAAAAATTTGGAATTTACTTCCACAGATAGTGATATCAACGGGAAACATAAACTGCTTCAAAAAACACTTGGATGAGTTCCTTAGTTCACAAAACATAAAGAGTTATGGGAATTCCTAGCATTATATACACACAACACACACACACTTACACGCTATGTAGATTGAACCTGATGCACCAGAGTCTTTATTCAACCTCACCTATGTAACCTAATATATATTTGTAGGGCTGAGATGTGAAGTAAGAAATCACCTTTAAATATAACCTGAATTTGTTACCAGTGACTAATTTGCCATATTTTCTATCCTTTTTACACCCCTGTTTTTCCTGCAGTCTTATGCCTATCAAATCAAACAGCATAAATTGTACAGGGAAAAGCAACACATACACTAAAACAATTTTTACAGTAGTTTTTCCTTGTGTTGAGAAGTTTGTCTTCTTCAATTTACAGAAGTTCTGAGTTTCCCCCACTAGATGGCAAACATCCTCCCACCTATGAATAAAGGGACATAAAATCCCTGAGAAGGGTAACTTTGCATTGACTTTACATTGCTAAACAATAATAAATAATACAAGCTTTATAAATCGAATGGATTTCAAATATGATTTTAAAAAATTGCAAGTGAAGCCACATCCTGAACATTTTAAAAATGTCAGGTTTTTGTACATACCCTTTTACAATGTGTCACAAATGAATCCCCAATTGTCAGTATGTACTTATGCACACAGCAATCTAACTGCATCACCAGAGAAGTAGCTAGACTTGTATGTAGCTTATGCTTATTGGTACATGGAAAAATTTTGGCACCCTCCTTAAGGATAGCATGCACACACAGCATAGGCTACCACTTAAGTGGAATTTGGTGGACAATAACACAATAACTGTTATCTGTACTGTTTTGTTTTATTAAAGTATAGTACAGCATTAATATGTGATGCATGTGTATGGCACAAAGATGAATGGTGTTCCGCCAACTCATGAATACAAACTTTTAAATTTGTCAAAACATATATGGTGTAAAGGATGCAAATTAAGTACTACATGTTTATAATATTTTTCCTCACCCCAAACTCACTCATCCATGTCTTTATGGACCTTGCCTTGTGCGCAGTCCTGTTGGAACAGGAAGGGGGCCATCCCTAAACTGTTCCCACAAAGTTGGGAGCATACAATTGGCCAAAATGTCTCAGTATGCTAATGCCTTAAAAATTCCCTTCACTGGAACTAAGGGGCCAAGCCCAACCTCTGAAAAACAACCCCACACCATAATCACCCCTCCACCAAACTTTACACTTGGCACAATGCAGGCAAGTACCGTTCTCCTGGCAACCGCCAAACCCAGACACGTCCATCTGATTGCCAGACAGAGAAGCGTGATTCGTCACTCCAGAGAACACGTCTCCACTTCTCTAGAGTCCAGTGGCGGCATGCTTCACACCACTGCATCCGACGCTTTGCATTGCACTTGGTGATGTAACGCTTGGGTGCAGCTGCTCGGCCATGGAAACCCATTTCATGAAGCTCTCTATGCACTGTTGTTGTGCCAATCTGAAGGTCACATGAAGTTTGGAGGTCTGTAGCTATTGACTCTGCAAACAGTTGGCGACTTCTGTGCACTGTGCGCTTCCGCTCTGTCATTTTACGTGGCCTACCACTTTGTGGCTGAGTTGCTGTTGTTCTCAGTTGCTTCCACTTTGTTATAATACCACTAACAGTTGACCGTGGAATATTTAGTAGCAGGTAACCAGGAGACACTGAACTGTCATTACAATGAGAGCTCAGCGTTACCTGGTAACCAGGGGCGCTGAACTATCATTACAATGAAATCAGCAGTACAAGCCTTAAGTGAATAGCCGAACAGCGTTATCTAATTTGTGCATCACGCTGTAGATCCTCAAATCATCTCTGAATTCATGCTGACACTGTCCTTCCTTCTGGAGGGTGGCTACTTTTGTTTGCCATGGTCCCGGTGTGTGTTGTAATGTATACACCGCTCCAAGCTAGCATCCGTGATAGATCATTTCAATACAAATTGTAGTCCATCATGGAGCGAGCTTGGTACGGTATACATTTTACACTGTGATGACCTAGCATAAACTTCACATTGATTATGAAAACAGAGCAATTAAGCAATTATATAAATAATAACATATTTATGTCTCCAAACAATTCTAGCAGGGGAAAAAAGAACAATAAGTAGTGCAGGAAGGCAAAAAAAGAAAGCCTCTCTCTAGTATATGCAAAATGCCAGTATTCTAGTAGGGATGCACCGATCCTTGTATCGGTATCGGTGCCAATACCGAGTATTTGGGTGAGTACTCATACGCCGATACCGGAACTTCCAGTGCCGAGGGAGTATGGAGCTGCCAGTACAGAGGCTTCCCATTCATTCAGAAACTGTTGATAGTAAAACATTTGCTATCAACCAGTTTCTGAATGGCGAGAAGCCTCTGTAGTGAGTGCTTCTCCCCATTGAGAAACTAATGAATGAACACGAAGTGATGTGAAGCACTTCCTGTCCATTCATAATTTGGGACACATAGTACACAGTACTATTTATAAACATCAGCTGATCACTCCAGTGTTTGCTCTCCACAGGGGATCGGTAAATATCACAGATATTTACCGATCCTCCGCTTGGTCACGCACACATCCGGTCATCCTTTCAGGATGACAGCAGCTCCTCTCTTCTCCCCTCTTGCTGCTGCTCTCATGCCACTTGGCCATCCTGATGATCAGCTCCCTCTCCCCTCCCAGCTGGCTATTTCTCCTTGGATCCCGACTGCCTCAGTCCATACAGGCGGGGAGAGCAGCAGGGATCCAAGGAGAAGCATGTAGCAGCTCCAGGGAAGGAGGAGAAGATGCCGGTGGGCAGCGGTGGTGCCGGCGGGGGCCCATGGATTTCTGGTTAATAGTGCTTCTCAGCCACTGATGACAGGTATTATTTTAAAGGGGACCATCTGGGGAACCATTCTGATATAAGTTTATGGTCACTAAACATGGTGTAAGACCATGTCTGGCCGAATGGATACTACTGCGCATGCGCATAGGCCTGTCCGCCGCATTTGCGGGAAACGGATGCTATTGCGCATGCGCCACCAACGGCTGTGCACGCGAAGTCGTGCTAACATGGCGCACAGGAAGTGACTCATTCTCTCTGATTAATGACCCTATTTAAACCAGCCAAGGATCCTTGCTGAGTGGTCTTTCAGCTTCAGTGTTTGTTCCAGTACCTTGCCAGTTCCTGTGTTTGTTGTTGACCCGGATTCCTTGACTTCGCCTGACCGCTGCCTGCCCTTGACCTCTGCTTGCCCTTGGATTACTCTTCTGCCTGCTTCTTCGGTACCCTGCTTCTAGATTGTTGCTGACCCTGGCTTGCTCGACTCTGCTCTGCTCCAGCAGTGTTCTGGGAGGTCCAGCCACATTTGCACCTGCTTCTTGCTTCACTGAGGACTGGCTTCAAAAGTGTCCTGCACCCTCCGGCACGGGTGCTGCTCGCTGTCCACCCACTTCCTGTCTCCACCCACAGGTGTGTGGGACACGAGTTGCAAAGGAGGCCTCCTCACTACTCGGTTCTCCACCAGGTATGTGATACATGTAAGTGCATGGCTGTTGGCATTGCAGTGATAACAATATATGTGTTATGAAGTCCTTCCTTGGAAGGATGGTTCAATTCATAAACACACCGTTGTTTACTGTGCTAATAGCCTTTTTGAACATATGTTATAGGGAGCATACACTATATTGGCAAAAGTATTGGGACACGCCTTCAAATCATTGGATTCAGGTGTTCCAATCACCTCCATGGCCACGGGTGTATAAAATCAAGCTCCCAGGCATGCAGACTGCTTCTACAAACATTTGTGAAAGAATGGGTCGCTCTCAGGAGCTCAGTGAGCTCAAGTGTGGTACCATTATAGGTTGCCACCTGTGCAATAAGTCCATCCGTGAAATTTCCTTGCTACTAAATATTCCATGGTCAACTGTTAGTGGTATTATAACAAAGTGGAAGCAACTGGGAACAACAGCAACTCAGTCATGACACGGTAAGTCACGTAAAATGACAGAGCGGGGTCAGCACATGCTGAAGCGAACAGTGTGCAGAAATTGCCATCTGTCTGTAGAGTCAATAGCTACAGACCTCCAAACTTTGTGTGGCCTTCAGATTGGCACAACAACAGTGTGTAGAGAGCTTCATGGAATGGGTTTCCATGGTAAAGTTTGGTGGAGGGGGGATTATGGTGTGGGGTTGTTTTTCAGGGGTTGGGCTTGGCCCCTTAGTTCCAGTGAAGGGAACTCTTAAGGCATCAGCATAGCAAGACATTTTGGACAATTTCATGCTCCCAACTTTGTGGGAACAGTTTGGGGATGGCCCCTTCCTGTTCCAACATTACTGCGCACCAGTGCACAACGCCAGGTCCATAAAGACATGGATGAGCGAGTTTGGGGTGGAAGAACTTGACTGGCCTGCACAGAGTCCTGACCTCAACTTGATAGAACACCTTTGGGATGATTTGGAGTTGAGACTGTGAGCCAGGCCTTCTCGTCCAACATCAGTACCTGACCTCACAAATCCGCTTCTGGAAGAATGGTCAAACATTCCCATGCACACATTTCTAAACCTTGTGGACAGCCTTGCCAGACGAGTTGAAGCTGTTATAGCTGCAAAGGGTGGGCCAACTCAATATTGAATCCTACGGACTAAGACTGGGATGCCATTAAAGTTCATGTGCGTGTAAAGGCAGGCGTCCCAGTACTTTTGGCAATATAGTGTAACTAGACACATTTTCATGTTACCAGAAGTATTATCAGCTATGCTCAATGATTATTCTAAATTCTTTTTTTAGTCTTCATTTTTATACAGTGGAAATTAAACTGCTTATATTCTGTATATAACAATCCAACCCATGTATCACTTACCAAGCAAATCTCAGACATTAAAGATTTATATGCCCAAAGCTGAATTAACATTGTACCATTTCTTTTCACTGTCTTTTCATAGAAGGCAACATATGTTAAGTAGTTTCTATGTTACTTCTGCTGTGTTTGCAAATTTGATATCCCCATGAATAACTTACATAAGCAGTGAAGACACCAGTACAGCAGCCAAGTAACTAAAATACTTGAGGGATCTTGGTTACAATTATTTTGGATAGACTGTGACCAGTTCCACAATTGTTTTCTAAACACAACTGTTCTATGATATGTAGGCAGCCTATCCCCAGCTGTCATGTGAAAAGACCTCTATGAGAGACTCCAGTCAGAAAGCATACTCTTAGCAATAAAAAGGAGGGGTGCACGAGAGGTGAAGCAAGGACAGCGCTCACGACTGACTGACTGACTGCTTCATTAGCAAGACCTGGACAACTGCCAAGGAATTCCAGATCAGTGTATTTGCCTTTAAGACCTCCATGGTTTCATGTCTTTTCAGCCCTTTTATCTGGATGGATCAAATGTCATTTTCTGCAACTGTTTCCTTTTAGAGCAAACCTTTTCTCCGTGTAGTTCTGGTGTTCTCGTATCTATTTGGAAAGTTTCATTAATAGACATTTATCAGTTGTCTAAGCTCTCCTTTGTATGTCGTAAGGAGGCACATAGGTTCAAAAATATTATGCAGTTTGATTTATAAGCTCTTCAAGATTTTTTAATGCTAGCAAGCTGGCCGTTGTTCTATCTTCTCTTTATGTCCCAGTGGTGATTCTCCTCCCTGCCTTGTTTATTCTGTATTTTCCCACAGCTAATTTTGCCTGCAGGTCTGGATTTGGTGGGGGATCCCTGTCTGAGGTGCAGGTGTGCCAGAGACCTCCTCTGTGTAGTTGCTACAGCAACCAGTCTGTCTAATCTGCTGGATAAAAAAAACAAGAAGAAACAGAGAGAAAAGCTATCCACCCCTTCTGCTTCATCTTATGAGTCCAAAAGAAGGATGTGGTTTTCTGGCATTCCATCTAATCCCCAGCCATCACCCCAGCAACAGACACATGACTCTGGTGTTCACTGACTGTGCAGAGAGATTTCCCTGTCTCAAGTTGGTTGCATAACCTCTCCAAGCTTCTGAGTCAACCGTTTCAATGGATTTCTCTGATTCCACGCTCACTGGCATCATTTTCCCAGACATAACAAAAATATTACACCGTTACATCTATAAACTTGATTCTATTTCCTATGCAGTAATCAAGTCTTTCAGAAATTTGAGCATATCAGAATTTCCAGTGTGGCAGAAATTGAACACATAACGATTACCCATATGTTCCCTTCTCCCTGTAGAATTTGTGTTCTATGCTAAATTTTACTAATAACATCTTACTTTAATTAAAATTAAAGTGAAGCCAAAACTTAGTTTTTTAATTTTGGATGGAGTAAAGGAGGTTTTTGCCATCTGTGTCCCATTGGGGAGACTTTCCTTCACTTCATGTGTGATATCCACAACAGAAAGTGAGAAGAAATCCTTCCAAAGAGAGGGAAATCATTGGTGGTCAGCAGGGTCACCAGAAATAGTGTCCCCATTGGAAGATTCCCCATCTATTCCTGGTCTGCTCCTGGCCTGGTCTGAGGACTCAAAATGTAACAGTCAGGCTTCAGTTGCATTTTGATTAATAATGCTTGAACACATTGAAAATAGGGAAACGATTATCTGAGTTTTACATCTGTGGGTATTGCTTTAGGCTGAGTTGTCTCACTGGGGTATGCGGCTTCACATATATTTACAAATGTATGCACTTGAGACCTCTCTTTTTATTAGAGGTGCACCGAAATGGAAATTTTAAAACTGAAACGAAACCGAAATAAAAAAAATTGTCAGTCCGAAACCGAAAATGTTTTTTATTTTAATTTTTTCATTTTTTTAACATATTTTATTTTTATGTATTTTTATAAACTTTTAAATTTTTTATATTTATTTTTATTTATTAATTCATTGTTTATTAAATATTTTTATTTTTTACTTTACTTTTAGGGGCTATGGGGAAATATTAGGGGTCTATACAGACCCCTGATATTTCCCTTTTAAAATATAAAAAGAGAATGAGGACACAGTCCTCAATCTCTTTTTCTGTGTCCCCTGTTATCAATGAACAGGAATCCTCTATGAGTGTTCCTGTTCATTGATAACATGAGAACATTGTTTGTTTACTATAACCACAACTATGAATGAACAGGAGGTGATGTAGATCACTCCCATTCATTCATAATTGAGGATATAGTTAACATACCATGTCCTCAATCATCTACAAACACTCAGCAATCACTGATCGCTGAGTGTGTGTACCTTGCTCTTCTCTCTGACACGCTGTCACAGGAGGCAAATCGAGCGGTGTAGGGAGGAAAGCTCAGCCTCCTGTGACAGTGCTGTCTCCGCCCCCACACCGCTCTGCCGGACTGTGATAGGCGGTTGAGCGGTGTGGGAGGAGACGCCGGCCGGCTATCACAGTTTCTCTCCTCCTGGCTGGGACATAGGGCAGCGCCCAGCGGGGAGGAAAGAAATCAGGGATACGCCGATGTATCGACAGGAAAATGGCACTTTCGGCATCATGCCAAAAGTGCCATTTTCGGCCGATATGTTTAGGCGGCCGATATATCGGTGCATCCCTACTTTTTTTTTAAATGCTTCCTCAATTGCGGAGAATTTTGTAATGTGCACTGATATGACATGTCAAAAATATATTGCCCTCAATTAAAAAGTGAAAAATCCATTCATCATGGGGCTGATGTCCACAAGTGGTATATCCCTTCCCTCCAAAAATCAGTCCTTCCAGTGACTGCAGTCTACTCAGAGGGCTCTGTGAGGTTAATTTACTAAAGGCAAATAGGCTGTTTACTTTGCAAGAGAATTTGCAGTGTACAAGGAAATAGTGTCCTTAGCTTAGTGAATGAGGTGAAGTTCTGCTGACTTCCATCATCCAATCACGTAAAAGCAAAATACTGTTTTTACAAAAATTTTGCATGCATGTGATTGGGTGTTCTTTGCAACGTGAATTTCACAACATTCACTAAGGAACAAAAATATGGAAGCGCACCACTGTGATATGATCAGATCTCTCACTCGTTGGCTGTGTGGGAGCTGGTGTGCATAAACTCTTCAAAAAACCGGGAGAGGAGCCCCGTGTGGCATATTGATCAAAACACAGTATGTAGAAGAGTGCAATTACCTCAATAACTAAATAAATGAGTGGATAGACAATTGCTGTGCAGCCTGCTATAACTGGCTGAATAATTAGGATAAATGTGTGACTTACAATTAGGATGTCATCGGTCGGCAAACGAAGTCCCTGCAATCACGTAGGGGTAACGATACTGGTCTGTATGCTACTGGTACGGAGTGTCCAGGTTATCCCCGGGGTATCCCCAGACACCGCGTCATCGGCTGGCCAGGCCGAGCCGCGGCAGCTGGAGCAGAAAAAGAGAACCTTGCCCGGCAGTAAAAACCCGCACTGAAGAGTGTATATCGGTGCGGTGTGCGGCGCGAACACTGGAGGGTCAAACACACTGTGTCCGTCGTGCTCGTGAGTCCAGGGGAGATGTACTTTGGGATGAGACTTCACCCCTGTGGGTTGAAATAGCGGCTATGCGTTTCGAGGGTAACCCTCTTTGTCAAGCCGGGTTTTTACTGCCGGGCAAGGTTCTCTTTTTCTGCTCCAGCTGCCGCGGCTCCCTAAGAACTCGATGGTAAATTTCTATCATAAATCTATCGAGAATATATTGATGTATGGCTATACTGTTTGGTATTCTAGTTGTAAGTGGGCAGATTGAAAGAGTTTGCTTGGGTAGTAATTGTGACGACATGGTGATGAGTTTATAAGTTAAATGTGTATTGGTGTTGAGTTATGTTTGAGTACGTTATGCTGTGTGACCTGGTTATGAAAAGACTGTCAGCACCCCCCCCCCTCGTTATCTCCCATTGTTCTCTGAGGGAGCTCAGAACAATTACATTCTGGCCAGGCTCCTGCTATGGCTGTCTGCAGCTATTTAGCTGGTGAACACTTGTGGTGTTGTGAAGACAGGATTTCTGGGGAGGGGGATGTGATTATATTCTGATCTGATCACTTTATGTATAAAAGTTTGTGCAGTTGCTCAATAAATCAGAGTTTGTTTCACCCTACACTCGAGGCCTCGACTAGTGACTGGGGAAACTGGGAGCTAAGGATCTTCAGGTTGCAATATCTCAGCAAGGAAGGATACAGCGGCGGACATACTCATCCTGAGTACTGGGGACCGTCACAGTAATGACAACTGAATTAATTTTTGGCTCTTCACTGCCTGACTTGCAAGATGTCTATTCAGACCATCTTTTAAAATGGGTTTTAAGATTAGGGATGACTGTACATACCCTGGAAATCATTTCACATTGCTTCCTTTGGTGTGCCAACTTAGCACTTTTCCTAATTACTTGAATTCCCAGGCTTTTAAAACACGTTTTAAAACACAGATTCACACCATTACAATGGAGAATTTATAAAATAAAGGTTAGGCAGTTAGTGCATCCTAAATGTCACATTCACTAAATTATTAATTGACTAAATAGTACAGTAAATCACTTTTCTCTTTTAAATAATAGATGTTTGTGAATGTCTGTGAAAGTTACTTGATCTGATGAATATGCAAATTAATTTAGCTGGTGAATGTGTTTTATTAACACAGGGACTGCACAGTGAATATTCAGCGCATGTGCAGTGACTTTTACAATTACGGGTTTAAAAATATGCCCAGGTCCCACAATATCTTATACAAAAACCTGTTCAGCCTCTGAGGTGCTAATTTAAAATTTCACCATTTTCAATCCACATAACGCTTTCTACATTTTTTTATGGTTGTTTTTTTAGTAAATTAATATTTTCAAAATATGAATTCCTGACTTGTTTTCTAGCACAATTGTAAAAATTGTATTACACAAGTCTCCCAGAGAATTACTTCATTAGTTTCTTCTTTATTCAAAATAAATCATTTCCATCTGTTCATAATAAGTCTGTCATTAGCATTATACAGTTGCATTGACAACAGTAACCTCGGGTCAATAAGCTGAGAGTGTCACCAGGAGTCTGAGCCTCAATTATAGCCCAAATTATGTAAATGCTAAAGAAGCTTGTGTTGTTTAAAATGTATGACAACCATTTGCCCCCCATCCACTTCAAGAGAAAGAGAGAATCTGGTGAAACAAAGCCATAGGGAGATAACTGAGCGGGTCCAGATTATTAGAGTCGTGGGAAGAAAAAGGAAGAGAGAAGAACGGAAGCCCTACACAATAGTACAGCTGAGCCACTTGCTATTAAAACTTCCAAAGAATTTTTCTTGAATACAAAGATTTATTATAAAGTGTACCATATGCACTCGCTGATCAGTGACACTGTATATCTGTCCTTGATTACTGTTTTGTTTCAGGGTTCCATGAAGTTACAAAATGCATTTCATAAGCTATTTTTGTGGTCATGTATTAATATGTTATCCAGATCCCTGCTAGTCAGTAGCTTTTCCAGAGCTACTTTTAACTACATTATATTGTATGTGTTCTTCGGCATATCGCTGATTGTTGATTCTAATAAAAAATTAGTGTCATAAAAATACATATTTAAACACATATAACAAATTACCAAGTTAAAGTTCTGATAAACGTCCAGTAAAGGTATTCATGTAAACTTTTTTCCTCAAGAGATTTTCTAGCTTTTTTATTTTTATATATTTTTTTAGAAATAATGAGAGCAGTTGCTGAGCACTGAACATTTTCCATCGTTTTAATGAAAAATATGGTGTGAATTAAGTGATAGTTTATATCTGCTGAGTCTACCATTTCAGTACTATTTATAAGAATGTTATAATTCATGTGTAATTGGAAGCTTTCAGTTAAGAACCAGGGCAGTGCAATTAAATTATATAATTTTTGCAAGTGATGGGTACCTTCTTCTGGTGCAGGGTGCTACACCTACCACACAAAGGAATCCACTTTACTCTGTACTGATTTCTGATTATAGGGTCACTTCTCCTAAAAGCTCTCTTTCATTCTGTTTAAAGTTGAAATATTGTGACATCACCTGTGACGTCATAGGTACTTCCTTAGCACTGAAAGAAAACCTGCAGTACTGTCGGACAGGGTGATCTCTGCCTGGCAGTACAAATATAGTCCTGGTCCTGTGTTATATGGGAGTGGGAGAGAGGCACAGGAGTGTGTGATCAGGTGAGTAGAACCACTGAACACAAATGCATGAGGGTTATGTAAAAGCACTGACCACCAATGCAGGGGGATTGTTTAACAACAGTGTGATTGGTCTCCAATGTGGTAAGGGTGGTTATTTAACAGCACTGGCCACCAATGTGTGGGGAGGGATTTAACAGCACTGCCATTGACCACCAATGCTGGGAGTGTTATTTAACAGCACTGCCCAACAATTGCTCCAACTAACACCAATGCTGAGGGTTATTATTGCAGCCTTTAACACCAATAACCCAATTTTTGGTGTCAGTAAATGCAACTAGATGCATTGATATCAGTGGCTGCAATAGTAATCTGCAGCATTGATGCGATTGACAGTTAATTGCATCAATGCTGCGGGTTACTATTGCAGCAACTGATACCAATGTATCTAGTTGCATTTACTGACACTAGATGCATTGGTACCACAATACTGGTGTCACTGACTGCAATATTAAGCAATATTAAGTGTGGAAAGTGGCACAGTACAAGCCACAGCCATGAAGCAACACCCACGTTTATTGACCATGCCCAGTTTTTTTGCCACACCCATAAGTGTTTGGCAGGTGGCCTGCTACTGTAGTTTTCTTCTCAACCACTTTAAGTTGTCCCTCCTATGCATTTCCAGATGTTCACAACTATGAAAATGCTAAGTAAATTCAATTAACTTAGTCAGTTACATTTCTCATTCTCCATTGTTTCTATTCCAAAATCAGTCCAAGAAGCAAGGGACAGGCAAGCTAAAGTACAATGAACTATATATTTCACTTACAGACCAGTACAAGATGGATTCTACCTGGGTGCTATATCTACCTGCACATACTTTGGCTTTTCTCTTTGTATTGTTTTAAATTGAATATGGCCATATATGCATTTATAACTGCATTTATAATATTTTACTATGTCTAAATCTAAGATACTCAGTATTTTATTGCTGTAATGTGTGTCTGGTTCCCATGCCATATTTTGTAAATTCAGAAAATTCCAGTCTGTAGAGCAGCAGGTTCACACCAAGGTCATTGGTTTCGTGGAATATTTTGGCAAATGTTTTATTTTGTTGACAGGACAGTTCAGGAAACAGTGTTGCAGGACTAAGGCTTATCTCAACTTTCGAGGCATTAAACATGCAAATCAATCAGTTATCATGGATTGTAGAAAGACATGTTAATGTAAATTTTGTCACATAGAGTAAAAATAACATATGGAAAAGTGAATGCTTTACATGACATTACAAAGCAGCAGTCCAGCCCAAAGAGATTGTAGTAGGCTAGGTTTATTCAAACCTCATGTGAACCCAGCGTGATATTTAGTAATATTGTTTATTCTCCAATGATTTGGATGCATGGAGACCAGCTTTCACCGCATCAGAAAATTTCTGTGTACAAAGCCAGTATTGTATAACCATAAACATCTTATCATCTGCATAGAAATGTATTGGCCTGAGTGCCTAAATAAAACACACTTAAAATAAATGCCTCTAAATGTTTCTTTATTTTTTTTATAAACCATATGATATTTGCTATGATCTGTTTTTTATTTCAAGTGTGTTGAAAGACTTATGAAGTCACTATCTAAAGTTCTGCTTTTATTAGCTGGGAATGCATGGTTTATACATAGTGGGGGCCAGGGTTGGGAAAGAGAATTTTGTGGATTTCTTCAAGTCAAAGTAACTGGGAATGTATTTCAGTTGAAATAGGAAAAATACATCACTCTGCAACAAAATAAAGCTTGCTTTCTGCTGCAAAGAACATGCAAAGTATTTAACTAAGAGGCAATGAGGGCAAATCAGGTTACTTTGTTTCCTTTATTTCACTGAATAGTGTTTCAATTTTTTTCTTTAACTGTTTAATACAGTTAAAAAAGTAAATGATGTCTTTACATTATGAACTCTGACTAATGGTTGACACTTAATGCCAAGTTATACATTTTAGGCACTGGATTGAAGTCTCTTGATATTTAAAAAGTCATATATTCTTGTTGCCTAGTTCCCCCCTCAACAAACATAACAAATATAATTTGTTTATGAACCACATTTATTTAAACTTTCAAATTTTCGATGAGTGTGGTGTACATGAGAATCTTTATAATTCTCAAATGTATTTCAGCAGTTATGTTTAAGTACCATATTTCTGTACCTCTACTTAAAAGAAGCACTAGGGGGGGCAGTTTAAAAGTACAAAAGTGCTGAATTGTTAGTGTGGGGCAAATCAGGAGGTTTGTTATTGAAATAAAGAGAAATAAAGCCCCATAGGTTTACATTTTAACTGAGAAAAAATAAGTCAAACTAGTCTTCCAAAGCCCATAACACTTGAAAAGGGGATACTTTTCTGGAAAAGGAATAGCTTACATAATATTTTTAGCAGAAACTCTCACTTCATTATGCTCATAAAAAGTTAAAAATGCAGAATTACTTGTTGGGTCATGAGCCTGTTTATTTTCCATGCCAGTAAAAACACAGGCTGAGAGAAGCAGCCATTGAACATACTATTCTTCTAAAACTATGAAGCCAACTAAAATTCGATTGATTTCAAGGTCATTGTATTCAATGACAACAGGCTACATACAGTATAAATTATAAAATAGATGCTGTAATGAGGCAGGTTGTTTGAGAATTTGACCCAACTGATTTCCAAAGTGAAACCCTTCTATGCAATTATTTGCATGCCTTCAATAGCTGAACACATAAAGGAGATGATCTTTTCAGCAGTGCAGGGCAATTGGGTTTATTCCATGATCAGCCCTCCTTTTCTTACCTCAGTATAACTGGGTAGCATAAAACCCTGGAGGAACTTACAGGAGAACATTAGGAAAGTCAATAAGATAAGGTGGTTTTTATTTAAATAATGTACTCTACTACAATAAGTAAAGAATACAAAACTAATAATAATGTATTATGATAGGTTAATAAATACATTAGATAACGGGTTCTTATACTCATCTACAGCATTGCAAAATAAAAGTATATCTAAAGTTAAACCCTTTTTTGTGTTAAAGGTTTAAAAACCCTGTCTTTTTTTTTTGCCTGTCTGTGCCCCTACTTGGGAGATACAGGGGTTGATTTACTAACCTTATAAACACACCACGAACGTGTATACACCTCTGCAGTGTGTTCCCTCCCAGCATGATCTATGGGTGGAATCTAAACACCTTTGTAATGTGTACACACCCAGCAGGTGTGTTGTGCAAAGCCCTGAAGGAATTCCAAGGTGATGTTGGGTAAATTAGCTCTATGTTGTGTTGCTTGCGTTGATGAATGCAGGAATGTAAATGCATGAGCTAACCATTTTTGTCTAAACTGTGAAGCAGCATTATATATGCATCATGTGCATGATTTTTCCATATATGGCATTAGTGGAAATATGCTTTTAGAGACTTTTTGGTTGATAAATACGTTTTGCTGTGTGAAAATCACACACAACTGGTGTGTGTGTGTGTTTAGGTTAGTAAATCACCCCCACAGCCTCTCTATTAGTGATGATGACCATTGTCACCAGGACTAAAAGTGCGGTGATAATCCAAAATTGTTAGTTGAAACCCAGACAGAAATAGATGGAAACCCCTTCAATGGGGACATTTCCTGTTGTTGTGTCATCTCATTTCCTGTTGTGTCTACAAGACAGGAAATGGAGGCAAATCTCTGGAATAGAACACAAATGGCAAAAAACTGACAGGGGTCTTAACCATTTTCATTGTTTTAACCAGATTTACTTTAATTGTTTAGTTGTTCCCTTGTTGCTATTGATACACCTTTTTCTGATCTCGCTTCACAAATTCCCCCTTAACGCTACTTTCCCTGAACCCAGGCTATCATGGAGGGACATCATTATGACAGCTTGCACTCATGATTGCGCCTAATGATGCTCACCACATCATTAAGTAATCACCTTTCAGTGTAGCAGTAAGGACCACCCACTACCACTGATAGATTTTTATCATACTGTATGCTGTAATTTCCCCTAATGATCTGGACCTCCACACCATCAGTCTCCAGTTATGTTCAGTATTGTATATGTCTGGTGTAGGAATAAGCAAATCTACCCAGGTTTGATTCATAGAGGGTTCATCAAATCCTGTTTGAAAGTCATGAAACCCGAACTTAGCAGATAATTCTATTGAAGTCTATGAGGAGGGCGAATCCTCTTAGTAGATTCTAGCAATTTTTAGAGCTAATAGGCAAACTACTGTCACAGAAGGCATGGAAAGCTGGGCACTGCCATAGTGAGCTTGCGCCAGTGCCAAGAATTAAACAAATTTACAGTGGCAACAGGATACTTTTCATGCAACTTTAAGGTTAACATGGGAAATACACATACTTTCAAATAACAGGTTTAAGGGATGCCTGTTTTATGTTGTATTTCGTAAACAACATGGTTTTAAAGGACTTTCACGATCATAGAATATTTTGGTAATGTATTTTTTTGGCTAAGGAATTGCAGACAGCAGCAGCACCAGCACCCTAATGTACTGTACATTGATTGCTGTAGGTTGTAAATTAAATTACAGCTATGGGCAGATCTCCTTCGGTTCTTTATCTCTCCTTGACCTCTCCCTATATTTATCTATCTGCCTAAACTTAAATATCTATTTTATCTGTCTATTGATCTTAATTATCAATCCACTCGGACATTGGAAAGCGGTTTCCAATGTCTATATCCTGCTAGCCCCCTTTGGCTGTAGAAGATGGAATAGTTTTAGTGCTCCCTTTCTGCCTTGCATTTGATTAGGCTCCTTGCATGTAGAGCCATGCTTTTCTCTCTCTATGTTCCCAAAAAGTGGTCTGACAAGATGAATAAAAGAGCAGAGCAAATGAGTGAGAGGCCAGAGCTTGTCATTGCACTTGTGGAGGCTATGCCCCAGGCAGCAGACAGAGGACAGCAGCCATGCACCAGCACAGGACAGCAGCGATGCAGCAGTACCATCATTTAGAGGCCCAGCAGCCGTTTTTTTTTTCTTTTAAAGGAGACAGATATAAAACGTTATTGTGAAAAGGTATACACTTTAAAAAAATAAATACAAAATGACCTAAACCCATTTAAGTTATGCATGTCTGTGCATTTCAGTGCACTTTCTAGTACAAGTAAGAAAGCCCATGAAGGCTTATAATAGTCAGACCACAATTAGAGCTCCTTTGTTTAGTCATCCTTTCAGCTCATTCTCTCTCCATCACACAAATGCCATTTTACTATACAATATGATTATGTCTCCTAGAATCAAGGTTGTTTTTTCATTTATTTGTTTTACATGTACAAGATATTGATTGTCTTACAGTAGGGAATAGGACTGTCTTGTTGATGTTAAGAATATCACACACCAGTCAAAACTGGCTTAAATGAGAACTATGGGGTAAGTGTTTTTCCCCATAGCTCTCCTCAGGGTCACGGTAGGACATAAACCAGCATCCTCCCATGACCCAAAGCTCAGTATACCGTGAGCTACAGGTATACTGAGCTACATTGACTCTATGCTACATTAGTAAGCTACATTACTGTCGAGATCCACCCAGCTGGGTGATTGACACCTGGCTCTGCCTATCTAGAGGCAGAGCCAGCTGTACCCGCCCCCTCCCCCGTCGGCCCTCCAGTCAGCGCTGGAGGATGGGAGCGGGGAGGGGGGAATCCCTGCAGGGAGCCATGAGTGACAGTCACGGCTCTCTGCTGGGAGATGATCGAGAAGTGAGTGAGCGACAGTATGTGTTCGCTCACATCCCGATCTATTGAGCCGACATGTGACAATTTCATTGTCACACGTCGGCTCAAACTATGAGGTGTGTGAAAATCAGTCACCTCATAGTTCTCCTTTAAGCAAGCAGCAATCATCTCATAGCTATCTCCATCTAAAGGAAGTTTGTGGTAAGACAAATATATAGGCTACCATTGCAGTCATTTCAATGAAAATGCTAGTTGCCTGCACGTTTTCTGTCACTGACCTAGAATAAGTATATAGTGAATGAATATACATTCATTTTAAGATGGTGACCATCCTCACCAGCAGAAAGTGCCAAACTTCTCAAGGGATAGAGCAGTTGGATATATTGGATAATTTTGGACAGTTGTAATTGATTTCCCTAGAGATAAGCTGTTTCAGGCACCTGGCTGTGGTTACTTGTCCTCTGTAATGTAAGTATACATCCGAATGTCCGAATTTCCGAAAATTCGTCCGAATTTCAATTCGGAAAGAAACGAATCGCACATGTCTAATATATATACAGTAATATATATATTATCTAGGCGGTTGGATCATGCCTACACATTTGATGGTATTATAAAATCTATTGCCAGTTTTTGTTATTATTTATATTTTACCACATGTGCAATAATATCCAGGTCTATGAACATGCTGTGACATATGGAGAGGGGACATCATTGAGGGGCGGTATGTTTCCCCTCGCTTTCTATCCTATGTGCATAAATAGCGGAACCCTGACCAGGGTTTCGCTTTGACTTTGGGTCTGGATAGTCCAGCTCGGGCTTTGTGTCTCAGCTGGATAGTTGATTGCTTGATGAGTGCTTGTCCAGGTGATATAAAACGGGAAGGTTGAGACATGGTTTTGCTCTGGCCTGGGACTCAGACAGCCTTCTGAGAGAGCGCTACATGTTGGATGTGTTCAGAGAGAAAAAGAACTTTGCTGCCTGGACTGTTTTTCCCAGGGAAGGTGATACCCCATTCGAGCTATACCCCCACAATGCTCATTACCTGGTTATAGCTGGCAATGGTTGAACTGGTCAGTTTGGGACCAGTACGATGGATTATGCACATGGACACAGTTACAATACTTTGTGCTAGCTGCCACCTGTTCAGTCAACCATTTTAAGGCCAGGTTCACACTATAACCATCCATGACCACGCGGCAATCATGCACGAAACTGCACGGATGGCCACGCAGTCACAGAATCGCCCACCACTGCCGATCACGCTGGAGCAGCCATTATTTTCTAATGGCACCCCAGTCGCGCCAGGCAGATTGCGCTCTTTCCTGCCACGATTCTGGCCGTGTAATCGAATCGGCTACAACAGCTGTGCGGCATCTGTCAGCAAAAAAAGTACATGTACCTTTTTTCTGTGATTGCCACGCCAATGTAACCCCATTCAAATCAATGAGGCCGCACGGCAGCCACTGTGTGCAACTGCACACTATTGCACGGTCCCAGGATGCACTTCCCAGATCGCCCAGTTCTGCACCAGCCCTAATATCTCTAATAGCATTAATGTAATTTAATTAAACTGCCCTTTCCCTATTTCACATAGGATATAGACCCAAAACCTAATTATTCCATGACTAATGACTAACTCTAACTGAGCAACATTGCTTCTTTTTATATAAAAGTTAAAATATGACCATGGAAAATGATTACTTTATTATGTCTCCATGTACTTGAGCCTTGTGCTCATAAGTTTTATTGCTGGAAAGGACTGATGTCTGCTATTTTACTATTCTTACTGTAGATATCTGGACTACATTTCTCCCCAGATTTTATATAATAGCTCCCTTAGTTTTTCTTAAGATGTACTTGCCAACATGTGAAGGCAATTTTTTGTTAGGCATTGTGCAGTGATATCTTACCAATAATGGGCTAATTTCAGAACTCTGCAAAATTCTAAGCTATCCAGGAAACCAGCCTTCAATGATTAGTTGCATTTGGTGACCATACCCATTACTCCTTGCACCATTAGTTTTTTTTTTAATAACACAGAATTTCAAACATGGAACACAGGGGGCTTTTTATCCAAGATTTAATATATGCAATGGTTAACTCCACTAACTTTTATAGGTAATATGATGATGGTCTAAAAAACTCCCTTTTATTTATCTGCTTGTAATGTCAGACAAGTGTCCTCAAACACACCCACCATAGGCTCCTTGCTGTATTCCATATGTATAAAGCCTCCATAATGGCTAATACATCAACATTGCAGTAAATATACGTTGAAAGGAAACACAAAGTAGTTCTAGCCGACCTGTGACAATGAGACTGTCACAGGTCGGCTCAGTAGATCGGGAGGTGAGCGAACACATACCGGGTTTGCTCACCTCTCGATCCTGTCACGGCTCTCTGCTGTGACTGGGGGAGGGGCTGGATTCCCCTCTCCCCGCTCCGATCTGCCAGCGCTGAGTGGCGGAACGGACGGCGGAGGGGGCAGGTACAGCTGGCTCTGCCTCTAGATAGGATGGTGGCACGTATGCGCAGAACCCGCCGGTGGCCGAATCCAAAATAGCATAAAATTGTGTTTCGTTTGACAAAACTAATGAAAATATTTTTCGTTTACGCTCATTTCCTGCAAAACACATTTTTAGTCTTCACACATGTCCAATATTATGTGTGTGGGGGGAGGATGTTGTGTGTTTTTCTGTTCTTATTTTTTCTTATTTTTATTTATTTTTCTTATTTTTGTAAAAAGTCCCCTGACATTTCCCTTTTGAAATAGAAAAAGAAATTGAGGACAAAAGGGGTCTATTCACTGAGCTGCCGAAGGATCATGATGTAGCCTCGGCTGATCCTTCAGCTAGCTTCGGCCCCAGGACCCCTTCGGTTCAGTAGAACCGAAGGGCTGCTGTACGGGTTATTCACTATAGCCCGTACATCTACAGCTCTGAGCAGCTCAGTCGAGCCGAAAGCATATGCCTCGGCTCGACTGAGCCGCGGTGAAAGACAAAGCTAGCCGAATGGCCGGCCATTGGTCGGCCGACAGCCTGCTTCTGACAGCTGGGCAGAGCCAGCAGTCATCTCACGTCTGGCTCCAGCCACTTGCAGAGAGATCAGCGTCCCTGGTTACCAGCTAACCAGGGACGCTATCATTACACTCTGAGAGCGGCTTCTTCGTGCTCTCAGTGTGTAATGACAGATGGCGTTCCTGGTAACCAGGAACGCCATCTGTCATTCCTCCCTGGACGCTCTGGGAGTCTAATAGGCTCCCGGCCGCCCGGGAGAGAAACACTTTCTCCCAGAAAGGTTCACTCTGCTCGATCGAGCAGAGTAAACCTTTGCCTGCTTGGTTGTTTCTTTTTTTTTTTTTCTTCTGACATTGGAGCCGTTGGCTGCCGTCAGAAAAAAAAGAAGAAATCACCATAGGAATGCATAGCTAGATTCCTATTAGCTATTTCAATTTGCAATAGCCAATAGCAAACTAGCCATTGCACCCGCCCACTGCTGCCGTCAATCAGCAGAAGGGAACCTGCAGTTCTCCATCAGGTCCCCCTCTAGTGATTGAGAGCAGCAGAGGGCGGGTGCAATAGCTATTTTGCTATTGGCTATTGCAAAGTGAAATAGCCAATAGGAATCTAGCTATGCATTCCTATGGTGTTTTTTTTTTTTTTTTTGACGGCAGCAGAACCGCCCGGCCAATAGAAAACAGTTTGGCGGAGCTAGCTGTCACTGCTAGCTCGGCACAATCGTTTCTATTTTTTTTCTACTTTTTTAACTATTTTTCTATTCGGCTCGGTCCCACAGAAGTACCGAGCAGAACAGCCAAGCCGAATGCCGCTCTGCGGCATTCGGCTATTTACTCACTGCTGTTCAGCATCTATGAGAATAGGCCGAACAGCAGCGAGTAGCCTGCCGGAGGTTCGGCTTAGCCGACCCAGATGTTGGATCGGCTGAGTCGTACTCCTTCTGCACTTTGGGTCGGCCCCGCCCCACCAGCTGCAGCACTCCATTTCTCCTCAGATCCCCGCCGCCTCTGCCCATACAGCTGGGGGGAGGGGAGCAGCTGCAAGCTGTGCTCCTCTCCCTGCTGCACTGAGCCAAGGCTGAGCTGTGTTGGCCACCTGGCGCCCCTGTTGCCATGGTGCCCTGTGTTTGCCATGGCAACAGGGGCGATGAGCATGGCTGCGCCCTCTCGCAGCTGTGCCCTCAGAGAGTGCCTCACCCTTGCTACGACCCTGCAGTTAAAACACACTTTTCGTAGAATTTAGCAGGTAGAATCACTGTCCAGTTTCTGTTCAGAGATTTCCTGTCACATCCTGTCCCAGTTATACATAGGTGATGAAAGTAGGGACATATAAAAATTACAAAGCTTCTGACACTTTCAAATTTCAACTGCGGTTCCACTAAGTTTATTGTCTTTGTTTGCAAGTAACTCACTAGTAGTTAAATAACGTCTGCAAGACTTTCATAGAGTGAAAGATAAAAGTGGCTTGAATAACCAATTATATAAATACAAATGTTGCTTTAGGCTGCTTTTACTTAACCCAAACTGTAAAAGTCAGCGGTGAAAGGCTCGGTGTAAGTGTTGTGTTATTCTGTCACTGAATTGTGTTTATGGAAACTGGATTGGCCCAATAAGACTCCAGAGCTGATGGCTATGTTACAAGTTTTTATGTATCTACATTATCCAACATAAAATATTGAAGTCATTTTCACCCCTTTTTGTGTTGGTGATGTATATGTAAGTCTGGAATACTGTAAACCACGTGGATGAGTGTGACCGCAAGGTGATGGGGCATCTGAGGATTCTGCTTGGCCCTGCTGCAGTGAAGGAATGGAATAGCTTAGAGGGGAAGGAATTAACAGGGGATTTTTGGAGGTGTTATTGAGGTTTAAATCGGAGCATTGAAAGCAAGCCACTAAAGACAAACTCACAAAGAGACCCTTTAACATGAAAAGAGCTTTTATTCGTTGATTCTTTCTTTCTTTTGTTATTTACATATCACCTATGCTTGATAGGAAGTATTTATTGTGTCTTTTGTATCAGCATCATTTATGTTCAAATATTGTTTTTACTGTAATCCACCCATCCTCCTTAGGTATTTTAAAATACCATGCGACATGTAAAGACAGATCCCTTCATTCCGTCAGCTATGCAGCACATTTCTTGCACAGCCCCTCTGGAATTATTTGTTACAGAAAATGATGGATGTTAAAGCTGTTGAAAGTGTAAACTGACAAACACATTCAACAAATGTAAATGCCTGAAGTCTTGAGCTTAGTATTTATACAACTGATCTGTGACGGTCTTGCAAAAAGATCTGATGAAACATTAGAGTCCAAGTGTAAAGCAATGCACAATATTATATTTGTAGGACACATGGCTCTACATATTAGATTGCACTGCTGCTTTACATTTTGTGGCTACAGAGTTCATCACATGGGCATTATTATTAGTAAAATCTGTAAAGAAGATGTTTAGTCAATTGTAGCCAAAGATTTCAATTAGGTTGTAGTCAAATGGAAAGAAGAACCAGAAGAACAGTCAAGTTAGGGTTTATTTAGTATAAGAAGGGCAAAAAATAATAATTTGCATTTGTCTGACTACAAATATTTAAAGTATAAGACCAAGACATTTTTTCTCTCTTTTTGGCTAGAGCAGAGAAACCTGTCAGGTTTTTATTGTGGTGTCTGACTTTGGGGAGATCTAACCTATTTTTCCTAAGTAGGGATGAGCTGTGGGTTTGGGCTCATCATGGGTTTTACCCTAACCCAAGTTATTTGCGATTTGATAAAATGGCCAATTAATGCACCCTTCCTATCAATAGAAAACAATTACCAACAATGCACTTCCTGGCCTCTGAACTATGGTTCGATGGCTTAGAACGGCTTCAAGGTTTTCTTAACCCCCTATCCATAACAGTCAGGGTTCCCAGCAGCCTTTGGTCAGTATCTGTTGGATGAGGTGCGGATTAGTCAGGGAAATATCACAGAGTGTTTGCAGAGAGAGCTATTTGCTGGTGCTGCTTTTCCTGAAAAAGACTATGGAATAAAACACACCAATTGTAATTTCATGGTGAAAACCTGCCTGTTGTCCCACTTGGAAACTGCTGCCTAGTAAAAGCTGCTTACATACTGTGCATGGAGTCAGTACACTATTTATGGTTATTATCAGTTCAATAATACACTGCAATCATTTTCATGGTGAAACATGGCTGGTCTCTCCCTGTTAAGTTACAGCCTAATAAAGCTGCTTATGCATTGAATGCACAATATTTCTAGCTATTCCTATTGAAAAAATACACTTAAATATTTAGTTCTTGATAAAACCTTTTAAATAAAAATCTTTTCTCTAAAATTATATACTCACTTTTTTAATAATAAAACCTGCGTTGTTTCTCCCTCCTAAATTGCGACCTATTAAATCTGCTAACATACTGTGACTGTGTCAGGAACGCAGGCTGTTCCGGACTCTGAGGCCAGCACGGGGACGGCCCCGTCATCGGCATCTAGTTGCTAGGCGACGGGCGGCCGTTCCGCAGCGCTCCTCCTCTCCTTCTTACAGGCAGTGTGACGCGACAGACGAGGCCCGGCGGCGTCCCGTTGCTAGGAGACGCTCGGGTCGGGTCTCGTCTCCGGCTCCGCCCCCAACAATTGCCTCTGCCTATTTAAACTGAGGCTGAACACTTGCTCGACGTTCTAGCAAAATAGTACGTCGAGCAAGCTATTAGGACCCCTCATCTCGAGCAGAGACCCTGTGACCAGCCTCTGGACCTATTGAGCCTTCGATCCAGCCTACAGCTACCCCCGGCACCAAGGAACAGTTACACTTCCCCTGACTGGACTTTCACCAAACAGCAAGTATATCTCTGCCATACTGTATACAGGGGAAGTGTTGGTGCTGCCACCTTGTGGGGAAGCATCATATCACATCCTCTCTGCTATTCTGCTATCTGCTCCATTACTGCTGCTTAGCCATAGTTGTTGTCACCTGCATGTAACTCATATTGGGCTTAGTGACGTTAACTGGCTCTCTCCTCAAACACTGCTGCACCATATACCCTGGACTGTTAATTCCTCAACCATATTAGATAGACTCAAGTTCGGTCCTTAGTGAAGCAACTAAGGCATCGAACTACAAATCACAACACGGCCCCAATGCTGTAAAATTGAGGGCGTGCCTATACAAATCCAACTCAAAGCTCCCAGGATAAATGGTGTATGATGTGTAAGGGGTTCCGACTGCACTCACTGAATTAAAGTGTTACCGTGAACCTCCCTCCTGAACCATTTCCACTTACCTCCGCAGCTGAGATCCTACACTCGCCATCGTGCTCGCAGGAATCGTTACAGACTGCACAATTTTTCAGACTATTGTTTGTGAAATAATAAACTCTAGTTATATTTTCTTAATAAAAGGTGTCTTGTCTTTCTTTTTAAAAATTATGGTCTAATAAAGCTGCTAACATTTTGTGCATTAACTGTGCAATATTTCTGGATATTTTCTGTAAAATATTTCTGTCAATACTGTATACAATAATGTATACACATTTACTATCTGATGGGATTACCGCTAGCTCCGCCCAATTGTTTATATTTTGCCGGCATCTGTCAGATTCTTTATTCAGCGGGAGTTTGTCGCGTGCGGACAGGTCGGCAGGCGTCGTTGTTTTAATTATTATTTTTATTTATTCATTATTTTCGTTTCATCAAGTCGTCGTTGAACATGGACAATGCTGGATGACGTGATTGACCCTGGATTACGTCGGTGGATCCCTTTTATTTAGGGGGTTATTAAACAACTTCTCAAAAATCCTTTGTTGTTTTTTTTTCAATTTAATGGGTTTTTGATTAAAGTCTGGCCTCTTTTTTAAATTTTACGACCCTGAAAAAGCACCCTCCCAGTGCCGAAGGCATGTGGCCTGGTATGGAAGGGAGGGGACGCTCACTCATCCCCCCTTTCCTGCCCTGCAAGGCCTGTGCTTGGATCAAGGGTCTGGTTGGGAATTTTAGGGGGGACACCATGATTTATTTTTCCATTTTTGGGGGTGGGGTTCTGCCTTAAAATTCCTACCAGACCTTAATGGCCTGGTATGACTTTGGGAGGGAACCCCATGCTAAAGGGTCTGGTATTGTTTGGGAGAGGGACCCCACGCTGGATCCTGAAGTTGCCAAACAGAATGGGACCTACCATATTTGGTGTTTTGCTCAACATGCAAATTGGAAATGGCATAGAAGTATTTAGGTCATTTTTCGAACCCACGGGGCTGAATGAGAATAAGCAAAAAATGCATGGCCAGGATAAGACAGATCATATACTATATGCATTTCAACTTTACTCGTTATTTTATTGAAGTTTAACTTAAAATGTGTTTGCCTTTAAGGTAGACCTTTAATAACGACTTTATATTAGACTAGATACTTGCATACGCTTGCCCCACCTTAATCTCAAATTGCATTACATATTTTCTGTGCAACATATTAAGTGGTCTTGGCATTGCCATTTGCTAGATAGGAGGGCAAGTTCTTGTGTAAGTTTGTGGGAGAGCATAGCCTGGCACCCTATGGTGTCTAAAGTTATGTGCCATGTTTGCTGTGCTTTTTACCTGCAGGCTTACTCTAAAGATTGTGAAAATGCTGTGTTAAGTTTTATTCCCTATACAGTCAGTTGTTTTTTGTAAAAGTCACATTGCATCTTATTGCTACATTATAAATTTATAGAATTGGCAAGTTCCAGTGGAATGAACGATGAGGACTGAACTAATAATAGAATTTGGACTGCACTCTTTTGAGGTAATGTCTTCTGAAATACAAAATGTTCTTGACAATATTAAAAACCTGAGCTAATTATACTATGCCTGGAAGGAGGTACTACACTTCATTAAGCATAAGGAAGTAATGACATATGGTTGGAAAGATGGCTCATTGGTTTCTGTGCGGCCCATACAATTAAAGACTGGTTAAACTGTTATAATGGGGAGAGGGAATACTGCAATCTGCAGGCAATATTTACAAATGTTTTATCTACCAGTACTTAAGATCACATCCAGTGCTTTTGCCCTAGCAAAATGTGTGCCATGTCATTGGAGGGAATCTTCTTAGACATTATGCACAGTGAGAGCAAGCTGGAAGAAAAGTGCTCATCATAGGACTTGTTGGATGAAGGCAAGGGGTATTTGAAATACACACAGCCTAGGTGGGTATGCGCAAAGTGGCCAGGGATGGTTGCACTTTGACTCAGCTCCAAGCAATGTAGAACAGTAATAGCCATTAACAATCATTTGTAAACTTCAAAAACCCCAACAAAAAATGTACTTCAAACCTAAAGCTACCTTAGCACCCATAGAGATTAGGTAACATCGAGGAACAGGATGAGAAATTCATATTCCAAACTCCCTATGTTACAACCAATATAGTGGCAGAAATCTCCTGAGCTGACAGACCCATGAGACCTTCAACAGGTGATTCATAGTGTTAGTAGATAACCAAGACTTCTTCCCTGCCTTCCAAGAGAACATTGACAGCAAAGACTTACTCCTCTGCCAGATGAGAAAAATAATTGGAGAGGAGATAGCAGAGGTCTATGAAATGGACTAAGATTAGTCATCAGATGCATGGTCCACCAAACACTGATCGACAGGACCGTGCTTGGCCTTCCAAGGGATATCATTTTAAAGCATTTTTTTTCAACCCTAAAAAACACTTGTTAAAAGTTGTTCATGAATCCTCTGAACTGTGCTTTTAAGGGCATATCTACAAAATCCTCACAGATCTTGCTTAATTTACCATTGCCAAAAGAAGAAACTTGTGGTGAAATCTCTAGATCTTTCAAGCAGAGGGAATCCGCTATAGAGGGACACCTTCCAGCACAATGTATTTAGGTGATGGACATATCCCTGCCACGCCCCCAGTTATGCAGAACATTAAGAATTTATATGGCAAAAATGATTGTCTGTTTTTTATCCACCATTACTTTTCTTTTACATTGACTTTTCAAAATAGCAAACAAGTTATTTGAGAGGTAATTTAACTTTTAGTAGTTAAAAAGAACAGATATTTCTTCACCAGACCAAACAGTGGGACAGTTGAGGAGGAAAGAGGGACATAGGGATTTGGTTCAGCCCCTCTAAATAAGGAACAGTTGGGAGGTATGGTTAAACAATTGGGGCAGGCCACATTTTCAAAAGGGCACACAGCATGCAATATTTTAGCCCAAATTTTTTGAAACCATGTATATATTTCACAGAATAAAGGGAGGAATACTGTACATACTCCATAAACAGATTTTTAAACTTGGAGAAGGCTGTACTTTCAAAATGGCAAACAGCATGCAGTGTTTCAACCCCAAATGCACATTAAAGTGTATATATTTCACAAAACAATGGAAAAATACTGTACATGCTCCATAAACATTTAAACACTTGATGTAGGTCACATTTTGAACAGAATGGAAAACAGTCGGCTTTTATTCCAACAAGCAACATTAGAGTGTGTTTTGGGGGTTTTACAGAGAAAGGTCAGCAAAACTTGTACTGACTTCATGCACAGTATGTAATCACTAGGCATCAGGAAGAGAGAAGGTTTTAATTTTTTTTAAAAAATACAACTAGAGTGCACTATTTGAGAGAGACTTTAGCCACATTTTTGATTGCTGAAGCAGTGGAATAGGCCGCATCTTAGGAAAAACAGAGCATGATTTACCCTGCAACTGAGATTCAGTTTTGGAAGCACTTTGTGTGGCACCTTTACAGTGCCTGACCACCAGAATAGGCTGAAACTTTGAGGTGCATTGCAGTATTGACCCTGCTGAAAATATTACCAGTTTTGTATATGAGACCCAGCTAGGGAAAATTTAGGTGTGGCAACTTTACAGTACCAGAGCATTGATGAAGGATGTTAGAGGAAACATGAGATAGTAATGGTGGCAGGCCAGCAGCACTGGCTTGACATGGTAATGGTGGCTGACCATCAGAATGGGAAGAAACTGGTAATGGTGGCAGGAGATAGTAATTGTGGCAGGTCAGTCATGGTGACAGAAGCTGGAAGTGGTGGCAGGCCAGCAGTGGGGGTAGGAGATGGTAATGGCGGCAGGCCAGCAACGATGGCAGAAGCTGATAATGGTGTCAGACCAGCAGCAGTGGAAGAAATTTGTAATGGTGGCAGGAGCTGGTAATAGTGACAAGTCAGCAGTGGTACAGGGAGTTAGTATTGTTGGCAGGAGCTGGTAATAGTGGTTGGCTGGCAGTAGTGCTCGGAGCAGGTGATTTTGGCAGGTCAGCAGTGGACTGGTAATGGGTGCAGAAGATAGTATAGGGCAACCAAATTAATAAGGGGGCTGGAGGACCTGACGAGGAAGAAAGATTACAGAAATTGCACTCATTCACTCTGGAGAAGAGGAGACATTATTTCCATCTGCAAATTGTTGAATGGTGATGTTAGAATTGGTAGCAAACTGTCCCTAAAGAAGACAAAAGGCCACAACCTGAGATTGGAGGAAAAGAGGTTTCATCTAAAACTGTGAAGATAATTATTTACTGTTAAAACAGAAAAATTGTGGAACTGTGTCGCTATTTAACCTTAACAACTATGTATGTAACTAAGTAAGCAGCAGGAAAAGGAGCCTGAAGAGGTAATCTGAGCAACACCTGAGTGTGTGATTTGTAATGGTGGCAGACCAGCTATAGTAGCAGGAGCAGGAAATGTTGTCAGGTCAGCAGCAGCGCAAGAAGGTGGTAATGGTAGCAGCAGCTGGTATTTGGTTAATGGTGGCAGGCCAGCAATGGTGACAAGAGCTGGTAATGGTGGCAGGCCAGCATCAGTGGCAGGAGATGGTAATTATGTAAGGTATAATCATTTTTGAGGGGCCAGATTCAAAGCAAAAATGTTGTCATCAGTAGACATGTGCAAAACAAAAAAGTTTGTTTTCAGGCAAAACAAATGAAACCGGAAAACGTTTTTATTCGTTTCGTCAAAGGAAACACATTTTTATGTTGTTTTGGATTCAGAGGCAACAAGCCTCCGAATCCGAAACCGCACACTGAAACCGCAGAACGAGCTTACGGACCGCGCACCGCCATTTTTGAGTACATCTGTGTATACACCAAGATGGTGGCGTCCTCATGTTTGAGCACCGCCATCTTGGTGTATACCTATATCTACTCCAAAATGGCGGCACGCATTCACAAAACGTGCCGGCGGCCGATATGGCCACTGCTCGTTCAGCGTGTGACGTCACCATCATGTGACATCATACGCTCTGCCTCCAAGAAGATGGTGGGCATGCACAGAACACGTCGGCAGTCAATATGGCCGCCGGCATGTTCTGAAAACAAATTAATGTATGCCCGAATATCGTTTTAGTATTTTTGGGCATATATAGAATTTGTTATTTCGGATTCGGACGAACTGCTGAATCAACTGATTTTCGTTGATTTGCAGGTTCGTCCGAATCCGAATGCACATGTCTAGTCATTAGTATGTAGAGGTTTTGTACTCATTGCTAATATATGACTGGTTCATTTCTATAAAAGTTAGCTTTATCAACTGCACAAGGGGACAGGTAGATTCGTGTCTCTGTCACAAAACCATCTGATGTCCTCTCTGTCAGCACACTGGCTGCAGGGCAAGCTAACAGCTCCATCATGTACTAAGAAAAGTCTGGCCAGAGGTCTAGCCTGGACACCCAGAAGTCCATGGGGTCTTTGGTTTAAAGGTTGTCTGCATTCAGCCTGGACCCCAGGTAATCTGAGATCAAATAGTTTAGGTACTGCTTGTGACTGTTGTCAGCAGCTAGGTCTGTCCACTCTGGTTTAAAAAGCAACTTAAAAGCATCACTGAGGCATCCACTGCCACCTCTGCTTCTCCTTTCAATGACTTGTGAATTGTAGGTAAATTGGCCATGACAGGGGATCCTGCCGCTGCCTGGACAGGCAACACAATAGGCACCTCCACAGCACCTCTTCTAAGTGGCACATTGTTTTGCTCCCTCTAGGATGGCTGCATGAGATCTGATATTTTTCTCTTGTATTGGAACTCAGTGTCACTCCACCCATGTACATCTCCCATGGTTTGGGAAAGGTCAAACCTACCCCTGGAAGCCTGCCTCATGTCCCCCTCACCAACCAGCACACCAACCCTCCTCCTCATACTCTTCCTCTGCCTACTGCTGTCTCTGTCTTTCAGGGATGGATCAGTTGTGAAAGTCCTTCCCCTCCTCTTGATTTTGTGACTCCAGAGCCTGGCCTGCTACACCTTGTAGTGTGGGCTCCAGCTTTAACAACCAAAGGGATTGTGATGCTACTTTCCACCTCTTCAAGGCTCATTATTCTGGTTGCCTCTTCAAATGGTGACACAATGGTACATGTGTCCTTAATCTCAGGTCAATGACATGGTGAAAGAAACCTGGGATCCCCAGAGCCTGTCTTTATTCCATACTCTCACAAATACCCATTAAGAGTCCACTGCTACAAATGCAGTAGCTGCAACATGGACGATGTCGAGTTCCAGCACTTGGGTATCAGGTATTTGCCAGGCAGTTTTCATTGCCACTGCATTTTGGCCATGTAAACATTCACTGGGTGTGACCATCCACTACCCACTGCAAGACACCCTAGAAGCGAGAGTACCTAACTAGGAACTGCTGTACCACCAGATTGAGCATGTGTGTTAAGCAATGCACGTGTGTAAACTTTCCCTGCAAGACAGTGGACAGCAGGTTGGTGCCATTGTCACATGTGACCACATGTGACTTCTTATTCTGCCCCAGAAAAGCTGACAATCTCTGGCCCAGTGGGGCTCATGTTCCCCGGGCATACTAGTTGCAAAACAGCATGGTAGTGTTTTGCCTGCACCGTTGCATGGGCTCTCGGTCCCTTGGGGGGGGGGGCTGGTGGTTCTGACGATTCACAAGATTAGGCCATTAAAGAAGAGGGGATAAAGTTGACTGAACTGTCACCATCACCTAGGTGCCTGACATGGACTGCACCACCAACTCCAGCAGAGTGCCCTGTCCTTTATCCTTGCCAGCCACCAGCAAATGTATCCAGTGCACCTTACAGGAGATGTTACATCCTTGCATTCCATTCCACATGCTTGTGAAGGGCAAGAAAAACCTTTTGGACCAAAAATGGCAGCTGGGTACCTGCCACTGTGGCAATTCACAGGCCACAAAGTCACAGACGGGGGCAGATTTCACCATGTAAAATGCTGTAAAGCCAGCAATTTTGCCAAGCTGTCACTGAGACACTGGACATGAGGGTGTTTGGGTGACAATTTTTTTATCTGGCTCTAGCAGCTAGGGGAACAGATGCCTGTCTGGTCAAAGTTGCTGGTGGAGATGGCAGGGCATGGTTAGGAGGCTTACAGTGAGTTTCATGCCAACACTTGGCCCCACTCTGTGTGGCCACCACACTGGCCTTCTTCCTCGCTTCATGTGCTGCAAGGTAAGCTCATTAAAACCTTGTCAGACTTCCATCTCTCGATTGAGGCCACAGATGTTGGAGCAAATGCAGATGGAGATTCTTGTGGCATAAGCTAAGAGGAGGAGTGCACGCCTTTTGATGCTGACCAGTGTAATTCATGTGCTGCTCCCACTGTTGAGAAGAATCAAGTGTCTCCTTATGCATGTGGTACCCAAATGACTGGTACATTTACCACACTTGATACGCTGCAGGCAGAGACTGCACACCACTACAGTGCTGTCTGCTGCATGCCCAGACTTCTGAGCTCTGTGGAGCAGCTCTGGAAATTACACCTGCACCCGACTGGCAGTGCAATCTACTCTCTCCACTCCTGTACCAAGCTGCCCCAGGCCTGAGATAAAATCCTGCCATGCTGATGTTGTGCCTTTCCTTCACCACAATCTCTGGGGCCCATGTACAGTCTGCCATCATCCCCACCCTCCTCATCATTTATGTCCACATAGCAGTAACTGCTGTAAGAACATCAATGGAAATCGCTTCTTCTTGCCTCTCGTCTCCTCCCTCTCTGCTCCTGGTACTCTGATAACAAGAATTATTGAGCATTCTCCTGCATCAAGATGGTGTGCTGAAATATTTCTCCATGACAGTTTGCAGGGATTAGGTGTAGATGAGGAGGAAAAGGGTGCATTTTCAGCTGCTGATGAAAATGCATTGCTCTGTGTCTGGGAGAAGGAGGATGAGGAAGGCTTGTTTATATACTCCATGACCTACTCCAGCTGCTCTGGCTGTATAGCACACCCACTTCCAGAAAGAAAAAGCAGACATATGCCCTGCCTCTCAGAAGTGTAGCCTGACTGATGGAGCACTTGCTTGCCCTCTACTAACTGCGTGTGAAGAACCTCTGCCTCTCCCTTTAGGCCTCCCAGAAATAATGAACACAGGGGATTTCCTAACTTCATTAGCAGCTATGGCGATATGGAATTGAGGATGGGTTGCTTTGGTTGCACTTAATAATGTGGTGATTTGGTGTATCAAACAGTAACACACTAGTATGCAATGTGTGCTGCAAACAAAGGGCAGCTTTTTGTCTGTGTCCGCAATAAGTTCATGCTGCTGACCCCAAAAAAGGAAAATTAAAGACCCCAGAAAAATGTTATTAAATAAACTTTTTCTCGCTTAAAAAAAGAAACCTAAAACATACCAAAAGCACAAAACTGCAAACCCCCAACCCTAAAACACTAAACCCCAAACCCTATTGTTGTTTTTTTTAAACCTAACTGAAATTAAAAGAAAAGAAATATGAAAACATGAAATAACAGAAAAAATAAAACACCAATAAATCACCAAACTGATTTTTTTTTGCTGACACACAAAAAGGTAGTCCTAAAAAGATCTGTTGGGTCCATGCACTGTGAACACAGAGGTGGATACAAAATAATACGAAACTCTAACACACTGCAATTCACAGTTCTTGATCACAATAAAGCACAGTGAACACATTGGTGGGGTTTAAAGACTATGTAGCTCACCACACTGCAATTCACTGTAATAGTTCTGTACTGTATATAGCACAAGTTAGCAGCACTGTATAACAGCAACTATCTCTCTCTGCAAACAACACTGTCGACTTTCCCTGTGTATTCACAGTCTGTCTCCACACACAATGACAAAATGTTGGGAACCATGACTTTTATAGGGAGGTAACTGGTCCATTCGAAACCCTCTCCCCACTCCCCATTATTTGCCACCTGGCCACAGATTTTACATGATTGCTAGTTGGTTGCTATAGTGGAAAAATTCCGTATTAGTTTGTTATTTTCCCAAACTGTGAATGACTTGAATCTCATGTTCGAATGAACGAGAAGCTCATCCTTAATCTGGAGTTCTTATAACAGCTTATAGAGATTTATTAAATTGAATTCCTGAATTCCTTTCCTGTCAGCTCCATGGCAGTACACGAATAGGTTAACCCCTCCCTCCTCCCCCTAATCAAGATTGTATCTCATAAATTTGCATGCGACGCTCAGCTAGCTGTTCTTTTTTTCCCTCCCCAATCTATAGGTTGTCTTAGCAGAGTGCCTACCTTGCGAGGATAAAGTTTTTGCTGTCCGCCATCGGCTGATTGGCGAAGTTCCCTAGTGATATCCCAAAGTGGATGGTATGTGGGAGTCCCCGCTCCGCTATTTTCCAGTTATATCCCTTTAAAAAAGGAGGAGTTTAAGCACTTGGAAGAGTCCCCTGTCGTGGACGCAGCCATCATGAGGCTGGCAAGGCATGTTACACTGCCTCTAGATGATGCCGTCACGTTTAAAGATGTGCTGGATTGGAGGGCGGATCTAGATCTTAAAAAGGTCTACCTCATGGCCGGGGATGCCTGTAAGCCCGCTGTCGCTATGGCCGCAACCTCCAAGGCCCTGGAGGCTTGGGTGGACAGCGCAGAGACTGCTGTATCGGAGGATCTCGCTAAATCCGAAATCTTGTCTCTATTATGGAACATCAGATTATCTTCCGCCTTCTTTGCCGAAGCTTCAGTTGATGTTATCCGGTCTTTAACCAGAGTGATGTTGTCAGCAGTTACGGGCAGAAGAGCCTCATGGCTCAGACCGTGGGTGGGTGGCTGATCCCACCTCTAAACAGGGGTTTTGAAAGCTTGCCCGTCCGGGTTTTCCAAGTGGGCGCAAGGTCGGCCAAGTTCGGGAAAATCTGGGCAGACAAGATCCCAGATCTTGGAAACGGTTGTCAGCGGTCATCGTTGGATGTTTCACCCCTCGTTCTGTATTTCGTCCAACGCCGCTTCCTTTGGATCCGGTTCGGAGGTCAATCCTCCTTTCATATGTGGAGAACCTCCTGGTTCAGGGGGCGATATCTCCCGTCCCGCCGTTGGAACGCTTTGGAGGAGTTTACTCTCCTCTTTTTCTTGTACAAAAAAGAACCGGGGATTGGAGGCCGGTGATCGACCTTACTTTCCTGAACAAGTTCATTGTCAAGGACCATTTCAAAATGGAGTCATTGCAAACCATCTTGAAGATGGTGCATCCGGGAGATTGGATGCTCTCCATAGATTTGAAGGACGCCTATTTTCACGTTTCTGTACGGTTTTCTTACCAACGATTTCTCCGGTTTGCCATAAGCGGTCTGCACTATCAGTTCCTATGTCTTACCTTTGGTCTCACGACATCGCTAAGAGTGTTCTCCAAAGTGCTACCGGCAGTGGTGGCCTTGCTTCGAGAGCAGGGGATCCGTATCTTCCATTATCTAGACGACATTCTATTGTTACATCGGAGCCGAGAGTTGTTGCTCATACATCAAGCACTGGTGGTCGCGACCCTTGGATGGTTTGGTTGGATAATCAACCTGGAGAAGAGCCATTTGTCACCTTCACAGGATCTCGTATACCTAGAAGCAAGGCTGGATACGGTACGTATCTCTCTTCCTCCGGAGATGATTCCCATTATCAAACAACGCCTGACGATCCACGATTCCCATGGTCAAGTGGGCCCAGGGGAGGTCCCGTCTTTTCCAGTCCGGGTTTTTGGACCAGTGGGGGACAGAGTACTTCGACCAGTCGATTCGGGTTACTTCCCAAATAAGGGAGAGTCTCTCTTGGTGGTTCAGAGATCACACTCTCCTGTGTTGTCAGTCTCTCCACCCTACTGTGTGGACGATCATCTCCACCGATGCCAGCGAATTGGGGTGGGGGCTACATGTCTGGGTCAGTTAGCCCAGGGGAGATGGTGTTTTCCAGCGAGGGGAGTTGTCTCCAATGTGCTGGAGTTGAGAGCGATTTTTCAAGCCCTATTGTCAGAGACCTGCTGCTTCTGCGCATGCGCCAAGCCGGGGTTCCCATAATGGGCCTGTGCGCATGCGCGCGCCAAGGACTGTCTGCGGAAGAACGCTCTCCAAAAGGCTCACAGGAAGTGACACTCTCCAAAAGACTCACAGGAAGTGATGCTATCCAAAAGACTCACAGGAAGTGATGATATCCAAAAGGCTCACAGGAAGTGACACTCTCCAAAAGACTCACAGGAAGTGATGCTATCCAAAAGGCTCACAGGAAGTGATGCTATCCAAATCATTTCCTTCACTATTTAAACCCAGACTCCACACCTACTCATTGCTGGATTGTCTCTTCAACTGCCCTGACGTCTCCTGATCCTTGTTTCCAGTACCATTGATTATCGACCCGGATTGACTTTGACCTTGTTTGCCTGCAGCCTGCCTTTGACCTCAGAACGTTTGACCATTCTTGTTTGCCTATACCCTTGACCTCGGCTGGCTTCACTGGACTGCCTACGCCTTCTCCTTTTGTACTTGCTCTGCCTGCTCGGTGTGACCTCGGCCTGTTGACCTCGGATATCAAGATTTACAAGACCCTGCCGCAAAACCAAGGAGTGGCCTGCACGGTGGAACCGCCTCCGGCCCTCCTGCCACTCACTGTCTATAAGGACTCTGTCCCCAATACCAGAGTCCCTAGGACACGAGCTGCAAGGGAAGCCTCCTCCTACATCCAGTCTCCGCACAGGTACGTGATACCTATTGGCCTTCAAATAGCTGGTCCTTGGGAAGTCGGTCCTCCTGAAAGTGGACAACACCACCGCAGTAGCGTATGTCAGGAGGCAGGGTGGGACCCGCAGCCGCTCCTTGCTGATGGAAGTCTCTCTTATTCTGACGTGGGCCCAGGTCAATCTCCTTTACATCTCAGCTGTGTATGTTCCCAGAGTCCTCAATCTCCAAGCGGATTATCTGTCTCGGGTTGCAATCGACAACAATGAGTGGTGCCTGTTGGACGAGGTCTTTCGGGGTCTGGTGGACTGGAGCTTTGTCCCAGAAGTGGATCTGTTTGAATCCCAAGTCAACGCCAAGGTTCCCATATTCTTTTCGAGGTTCCCTTGTCCGCAAGCGCTGGCAACAGACGCTCTTACCACGGATTGGACATTCCGGGAAGCATATGCCTTTCCACCGGTTCCTTTGATTATGCAGTTTCTACGGAGGCTCGTCGGGGAGGATGTGACAGTCCTTGCAGTCATTCCGAATTGGCCCAAGAGGCCGTGGTATCCTCTCCTTCATCAGCTGAGTATACGGACTCCGCGACCCCTGCCGCTGTTGCCGAACCTTCTGCCGCAGGGGCTGGTTCTGCACCCAGCACCAGTGAAGCACTGCCTGACGACATGGCTATTGAGAGGCGGAGACTGGTCACGCTAGGTTGTTTGGACAGGGTCGTGGAGACTCTCCTGCTCTCTAGGAAGACCAGTACAAACCATACTTACAATAGAGTGTGGCAGAAGTTCCAGAAATTCACCTTGACTCGTGACTTTATGCCTTTAAACCCGCAGGTCATAAATGTGCTGGACTTTCTGCAGCAAGGACTGGACATGGGGTTGTGAGTTAGTACATTCAAGGGCCAGATTTTGGCATTGTCGGCCTTTACTGGCCTCCAACTTGCTTCCAATGCCCTAGTAGCTCAGTTTTTTAAGGCTGCCTTACGGGTGAGACCGGCCAGGGCACGGCAGTTCACTAAATGGGACCTTCCTCTGGTTCTCGATTTTCTGGCCTCAGATGGTTTTGGAGATTTGCTGTCCATATGGCACCTTACGTTGAAGACAGCCTTCTTGGTGGCCATCACCTCAGCACGCAGGCTTTCGGAGCTGGCCGCACTGGGGTTTAAAGAACCCTTTACGACTTTCCTGGCAGATAGAGTGGTCCTGGTTCCCATGTTGGGGTTCGTACCTAAAGCAGTGACCGATTTCCATATGCGGCAGGAAATTGTTCTTCCTCGCATTGGTCATTTGGATGTCGCAGGGACGTTACGAGAATATATCTCGGTCACCGATGGGCTTAGATCTACGGACCATCTTTTTGTGGTACCAGCGGGAGCAAGAAAGGGAGCTAGATCATCCAGCAGACTCATTGCTTCATGGGTGGTAAAGACTATCACGTTGGCTTACGAAGCTAGACATCTACCGGTGCCTTCGGCGGTCTCGGCACATTCCACGAGGAGTCTCTCCATGTCCTGAGCAGCGGCGAGTCGTGTGTCCTTGGAGACTGTCTGTAAGTTGGCTACTTGGTCGTAGTGTCACACGTTTATGAATCATTATTGTGTGGATCCGGCTGCCTTGACTACTGTCGGTTTTGGCCGTTCGGTTATTTCCTCTGCTATGGGTGTTTGATTAAAATTTTCACGCATACCCTCCCTGTGTTTTGGCTAGTTAATTCCAATTCGTGTGCTGCCATGGAGCTGACAGGAAAATTGTATTTCATACTTACCGTAATTTTCCTTTCCTGTAAGCTCCATGGCAGCTCAGGTCCCACCCGATCGGTCGTCTAGTTACGGGACAGCTAGCGGAGCGTCGCGTGCAAATTCATGAGATACAATCCTGATTTGAGGGAGGAGGGAGGGGTTAACCCATTCGTGTGCTGCCATGGAGCTGACAGGAAAGGAAAATTACGGTAAGTATGAAATACAATTTTCCTGTTATGTTGTAAGCAATAGGAGTAAACTATTAAAGTCTTTGTTTGGTGTCCTTTTAAATCTTTGAGTAACATTGAAATATCTTTTTGAATTATTTGTATGTGTAATTTTGAACAGATCTGATTTTAGCAAAGTGAATCATAATTGTTCATGCACTTAAGCATTAGAACTCTTTATTAAGGAATATATTTGTATTGTTTTCTGTAATACATTTGTAATGCAGAGCAGAAACCAATAGCTGTTATGAGCTACTGTCTGTTTTTTTCTGTTCTGTAATCGACAAAAGTACAATTTCAATTGTTGTCCCCCAAATTAGCAGTCCAAAAAGAGTTAATTTTGCGACAGTTTATAAATCTGCTCTTGCCTTACCCTTTACTTTTTTTTTAGAGTTAATGCAATTTCCTTAAATCTGGCATCTCCAGAGAAAATATTTTACAGTCTTCCATTCAAAAAAAATATTAAAATGTGTTATCATAGTGGACTTTTTTAACTCTTAGATAATTCTACTTTCCATGCTGAGAGCTTTTTGTGAAATGCTCTGAAAATGGCATAATGTTCAATTTGATTAGATAAGTTACTTGGAATCAGATCAATCTTAAAAGTGTAATACTGGAAACAGTCAGCTGAGGTCACTCTGGGACACAGCCAGAGATGTCAATAAAACGTTCAATTCACTTGAAAGCTAATTTAACTTGATGAAAGTAATGTTTCCATTTGCTGTTAAGTAATATTATTACTATGAATTCTGTTTCAATTTTCTGTAATTTAGATATAATAATTCTGGTCACATCAGTCTGTGCAAAGTGTCATGTAAAACTATCTAATATAAAAGTTTTTCCTTTAGAATCTCACATTTTGCACAGCAGCCCAGAAATGCATATGATTGCTATACATTGTATCTGGGGAGACCATACTATTTTTCTTTTCTTTGTAACACTGATTTTTAATAATATAAGGCACAGGTCACCTCTGTGTCTTCTAATGTATGTTAGGGCTTTTCTCACTCTATGTCTGTTAAGCTGCTTTGATCTGCATCAGTTGCATGAGCAAATGTGCTAGGGTTGGATGATCAAACCCATTGTAAATATAAAAAATTTCAAACTCTAATCTGAACTCTATCCGAAGTCTATGGTAGGGCAAATGAATCTGTAAAATCAATTCTGGCCATTTTTAGGGTTAATAGGCAAGGGAGTGTCAAATGGCATGGGGAGATAGGCACTGGCTTGGGGGACATGTACCAATACAAAAAAAAAAGTAAAAAGTAGAGATGCACCAAAATTGCAGCTGCCAAAACAGTTTTGCCAAAAATTGTACTATTGGCGACATGCCAATAGTACCAAGACGGCTGAAAATGCAGTGCATCCCTAGCTTCTCTCCTCCCCACTGGGCACCAGTCTGTCTCCTCTCCAATCCCCGCTGCTTTCCCCCACCTGTGTCGGAAGAACTAGCGGGGATTGGAGGAGACGCAGAGCTGATCCACTGCCGGCAACCAGCAGGGAGGAAAGAAGCCGGGCTTTGCGGGGAGGAGATAGCTGTTGGCTGTCGGCTCAGCCTCCTGTGAAAGGCGAAGCAGTCAAGATGGAGAGCATTGTACAGACAGCAATCAGTACTGAATAACAAGCTTACAGTTATGAATGAACAAGAAGTGCTTCTCCTCAATTTATGAATGGACAGGAGCACTCAGTATAGAGGCTTCCTGTTCATTCATAACAGGAGCTGCAGAAAAAGAGATTAAGGAGTCTGTGTCCTCAACCCCTGACCGCTGATCAGACCACTGATATTTCCCCAAAGCCCATAACAGTAAAGTAAAAAATAAAAATACAATAATTAAAATTTTCTATTTCAAAAAAGAAATGTCAGCGGTGTGTTTAGACCGGTAATATTTCCCAAAGCCCCCCAACAGTAAGAAAAAAAAATAATTAAAAAATGTAAAAAAAACACAACCCCCCACACACAAACATATACACGTGCAACAGTGTGCACTATATTGTGGTGTACGCCATACACCTGCTGCGGTGTGTTGTAAGAACACAGCGAAGTGCTTTATTTTTCCTTTTTTTTCTTTTCAAAATAACTTTAATTTAACTGTGGCAGCGCGTGGCAAAGCGTTGTGATGCATTGCCGTGCATTGTGATACGCTGTGTTGCAATTAAATGTACGCCTGTATCATTTTATCACAACACATACACCAGCACAGTTTTGCGTTATTTCATTTTTTTACCGTTTCGCAAAAAGGTGCAATCAAGATTTTAAAATATTTGTTATTTTTTAACTCACTACAGTTTTATGTTTTAGATTTAGCTTTAAAGGTATTTTTTTGTGCACTGATACTGATTTTAGTGTGCTTTTAATTGTGTATTTTTATCGGTTTAATAATGGATTTGACAAACATTTGCACAATTATCACAGGACCTACAAGATTAGTAGCACCATATTTCTATTCTACCAGGCCTGTACTTTCAGAAAACATATGGTTTGGGGGGTCTTTTACAAATGCTAGCAATGCAGCAGTAGAGGATCTAAACAATGGGAAAAATAGCAAAATGGTTTTGCAAGCTGAGGTCAAAAGAGTTTTCCGGAGGGCTTGGCAGCAAAAGGGTTAAAGCTGCTCTGGACTGGAAAAAAAGCCCTTGCGATGGGGCCCTCACTGCAATGCTCATTAAGTCTAGTGGAGCGATGAAGAGGCAGTATCACTTATCTTTAAACCCATGCTGGCAGGCTCTGGCACTCTCCTCTTCTCCATCTTGCTCCAGGCTGAGTATGGTGAATCGTCATCGTCACGTACAATGTAGGGCAGGGGCACCCACAATTTTTCGTCTGGAGATCTACTTTTCAAATGACGAGCTCAATGAGATCTACCAACGGAAAAACACCTGCATTCAGGGGCGGGAGGGGGTGTCAATGGCACCACAGCCAGGCCCCTTGCCCACAGTGTGATCGCCTGCACCCGGAACCCATGCACATTAGTGCCTGCGTTCCAGTCCAGTTCAATCCGCAAAAATGCTGCAAGCACTATTTTTGCAGATCGCACTGAACCGGAATGCAGGCACCAATGTGCCTGCCTTCCGCATGCGGGTGATCGCACTGTGGGCGGGGGGCATGGCTGCAGTGCCATTGACTTCAATACAACCCCACACCCCCTCCTGCCCCTGAACGCAGGGAGTCAGCCGGCTTGCATTCCAGGGCTTCCTAGAGGCCCCGGCGTCCTGTCCTCCCGTGGTGCTCATGTGGCGGACTGCGGCGTCTGACACATTCAGCCCGCAGCCCCACGAGCACTGCGGGAGCATAGCCGTAGCCAGCTCCTTTTGCGCCTGAGGCAAAAAAAACGTGCCCCCCCAACAGGCATGTGACGTCACCCAGCGCCCTGCCTCCAGGATTTATTTTTATTTTTTACTATTTTTTCTTTTCTTTTAATTATTTCTTATTTTTTATTTAATTATAATTTTTGTAATTTACTTTTTTTTTTACCCTTCAGGGGCTTCGGGGAAATATTAAACAGCCTGATATTTCCCTTTTAAAATAGAAAAAGAAATTGAGGACACAAAGTCCTCAATCTCTTTTTCTGCAGCCTAGGCTTCCCGTTCATTCAGAAACTATTTACTATCATCCAGTTTCTGACTGGGGATGAGCCTCTGTAGTGAGTGCTTCTCCCCATTGAGAAACTCATGAATGAATAGGAAGTGATGTGAATGATGTGATCATTCATAACTGGAGACACATAGTACTATGTGTCCCCAGTTATTTACAAACACTGGAGTGATCAGCTGATCACTCCAGTGTTTGTCCTGCATAGAGGATCGGAACATATCACTGATATGTACCGATCCTCCACCGCTCGGCCACGCACATGGGGGCTCAGCTTCTCCTCTGGATCCCCGCTGCTCTCCCAGGCAGAGGCAGCGGGGGATCCGAGGAGAAGTGAAAGAAGCACTTCAGCAGTGGGGCAGCGGAGGAGGGAGCCGCTGTCACAGAACTAAGGCCGAGCGGTGAGGAGAGAGAGAGGCACTGGCTGTCAGATCCTGGCCAAGCGTCTCTCTCTCCTCACTGCTCGGCCTTACTTCTGTGATAGTGGTTGGGCGCAACGCTTCCTTCACTTTTAATCGCATCTCTGATACATACAGATGGGGAGAGCAGCAGGGATCCAGAGATCCCCCATGGCGGGAGGACAGGACATCGCGATCTACCATTGACCTAATGGGCACTCCTGATGTAGGGCTATTAGTTCTGCATTGTATGTGAAGGAGGCAGTGGTTCAACCATGGCTGGAAGCACTTTAAAGAGGAGGCTTCACGGGACCAGTGACAGAAATCTAGGGAGCCTGCAGGAGTGGGGAATAAGTTAAGTATTTCTTCTTATTCCTCTACCCCTAGTCTAGCATTTTACCCTTGAGGTGAAGCAGGGGTGCCCACAGCAAGGGTATTTTTTTTCCCAGCCTGGATTTTTACTAACCACTAAACTCCAACATGTTTTCTGTTTTTAACCTAAATTAATTTAAAAAAATATATATAAAGATGTGAAACAGAAGAAAAACACCAACATAAATAAAACAAACAGGGGTGCATACAGCAGCCAAACAACAACTGATGTTGTTACTGGGACACACCCAAAAAGGTATATTTCCCTGTGAAAACACTGATGTCTCCAAAATCTTTTATACCACTGTACAACACATTGTTAATGTGTCTGTGGCTGCATGTAAAAATAGAGATGTTTTTTCAACAATAAGCACCAGCATTATCACCTAACCTCCAGTCCATGAGGAAAGGACCTGTCACAAAGAAAACCCCCCATAATTGGCTCTCATAAGCCATCTGACCACAGTTCAGAGATTATTAAGTCCATAATTGGCAATTTGTTTCTATGTGAACAATTGCAATAGTACATCATTTTTTCAAACTGAGAACAAGTAGGATTGGGTTGAACTCACGGTCAACCCAAAACTGAAGCTAATCCCTAATCTGCATAGATCAACTAAGATCAGCGCAAAGGCATATAGAAAACATTTGTTTTATTTCTGCCCAGTTTACACCATATGTCCACATGGCGGTGCCTTGAGGTGCACTGCAAAAAATGTAGCATGTCTGCATTTTTGGCACAGCGCAACGCACAGCACCACATGTTAACATATTGTGCCTCAACACACTTTGGTGTATAAAGCTTAACAGCATTTCACTTAGTGATATTTCAATAGACTACAAAAAAAAGAAAAAAGTAAATTATAACACTGCATCACACTGCCTGTTACACCACTCACCATTGCAGATAAGTTATATGGTGCATAATGTTTGTGGTTGGTGTGAACAATCTTGCTTCTGGCATGGTTTAAGGTATCTTCCTAAGGGAAGCGGGATTTGAGTACTTTATTCAGCACCATGGACAGTGCAGAACACATTGGATCCCAATTTTCATCTTCATTTGAGCTGGTAGTCACTTAAAATAAATGGCAAGTTTACATTTGGTATAACTGATTTTCTCAAACATTTGCAAACACATCAGCTAGACATGTAAGATTTGCTTCATTCCAAATTGAAATTCAGACGAATATCTGCATATTCCGAAGTTCGGATGCCGCCTGAGCCGCCACCTCAATAATAACAATCTTCTCATTCCCTTACAGTCCAGCTTTTGCCCCCTACACTCCACTGAAACCGCCCTCCTAAAACTCACTAATGACTTACTAACAGCTAAAAACAACAGCCACTACTGCTTACTCTTGCTATTAGACCTTTCTGCTGCTTTTGACACTGTTGACCTCCTGTTCCTCCTCAAAAAACTTCACTCGCTTGGCCTACAAGACTCTGCTCTCTCACGGTTCTCCTCCTACCTATCTAAACGCTCCTTTAGTGTCATCTACAAATCTAACTCCTCCCCCTCTCTTCCTCTTCTCTTTCTGTAGGGGTCCCCCAAGGCTCTGTCCTTGGACCCCTTCTTTTCTCTATCTACACCTCCTACGTTGGTCAGTTAATAACCTCACATGGCTTCCAATACTATCTCTATGCCAATGACACTCAAATATATATTTCTACTCCACAACTCACCCCCTCAGTGTCCTTGCATGTCACTAATCTACTAACTGACATATCAGTCGGGATGTCACAACACCTTTTAAAACTCAACCTTTCAAAATCTGAACTCATGATATTTCCTCCCCCCGTGCACCTTCCCCCAACTTTACTCTTGAGATTGATAACACAACTATAAAAACCCTCCCCCCTTGCCAAGGTGCTAGGTGTCATCCTTGGCCTGGACCTCAGCTTTCTGCCCCACATGCAATCCCTTTCCAAATCCTGCCGCCTTCACCTTTGTAACATCTCCAAAATACGCTCCTTCCTCACCAATGAAACCGCAAAATCACTCAGTTGTTATCTCTCATCTTGACTATTGCAACTCCCTCCTCATTGGCCTACGTCTACAGAGGCCAATTTAACCTGAACCTGATTGGGTATTTGAGTAAGAAGTATACTCATTTACTTAGCCTTATGGTGCACAAATAATTATTCTAAAACAAAATATAATAAAATATGCCCTAAATAGTGATTAGTGGATCTGATATTCAAACCCAGTTTACAGCAAATTAATATATGGTAAACAATCTTGATTGGCTGGGTGCAAAAAAAAAAATATAAAAAATAATAATAATTACCTTAGTCCTCACACTACTTGCTTCTTGTTGCTGACATCACTGGACCTCACATTGGGATTTTGTCAAAGCTGAGGATTCTGTATCTTGTGAGAAGACATTAAAGCACTTTGCATTGTTGAAGGACCCTAAGATTTTCCAAGATCCGACATGAAGACCCTGTGATGACACCCTTGATTAGGCGAGCCCACTAGAAGCTGAGTTTTAAGATACTTTACTTTTCATTTTTATCATTGCTCTAAGTTAACATTTTGTGATCAGAGGGCGGAGGCTGCCACATAAGTTAATGTTGTTTTTACTGCGATGTCCCATTTAATAAGAAAAAACTTTAGGTGTCCTAAAATGTAGTTTCTCGTTCCATCACTTGGTAATCTTTGGTTAGCAAGTGTGCAGGACCTAATAGGGTTACCTCTGTTACTGAGCTACAAGGAAAACAGAGAATTATGGGGTAAGGTTCCCTTCCCCAGTGATAACTGACCCAATAAAGATGTATTATACTTATATGTATTATACTATATACATGACCACTGAATCCAAGAAAAAGCACAGGCCCCCTGAGTGAACTATTTTTAGATTTCCTTTCTCACTAGTTATAAAGAGTTTATTTAGACATGGAAAATCCAAATTCAGTAATTATATCATATATAAGCATATGTTCCTTGAAAGGCTATATATCTTTGTCTTTTAGTTTTTGGATGCACTGTATAGAATAAAAAATTTTTCCTGAAAATGTTCCTGATAACAATTAACTTTTGTATCTTCTATCAGACACTCTATTACACAAAATGCCATTTGGCTGAGTGAACCATCTGCCATTTAAAATATGCTACATTTGAAAACTTGCTTTGTGTGTGTGTGTGTGTGTGTGTGTGTGTGTGTGTGTGTGTGTCAGGGGGCGGGGGCTCTAAAACAAGAAATAAACATCAAGTGCATAAAATATTTTGACATTTTGTAAGCTTAGATTTACTTTGTACACCTAGGTTATAAGTCAATGTCACAATAGTGCTTTACTGCTCCGGTCATATTACAGGAGCAGTGTTGGGGTTTGAAGTGCTATTAAACTCTCAAACATTTTTGCAATAATTAATTCAGATCAAACAAACATACATTGTCCAGCAACATATGCTCATCATTTGCCCCCAAACATCTGGCTCCAACTCTCTCAGCTCTACTTCCCTGAACTTCCTGTTGTGTACAAGATCACAAGAGACAGAGCAGTCTCCAGCAGCTATCCGTCTACTTGCTTGGCGAAGGAAGGTGGGAGGAGTGTGGAGCAGGGAAGAGGCGAGTGGCTTGCCTTGCTGTGTCTGTGTGGTTGTGGAAAGCAGAAATCACAAGCACTCAGTAAATATCTTTGATGTCCATTTAATCGGACCAATCATCAATTGTCATATACAAAATTGCGACGTTTCGGGACCGCACAGGATCCCTTCATCAGGGTGACAATGTAACAAGTTACTTGTTACATTGTCGCCCTGATAATCTTTGATGTCCATTTAATCGGACCAATCGTCAATTGTCATATACAAAATAGCGATGTTTCGGGACCGCACAGGATCCCTTCATCAGGGCGACAATGTAACAAGCTACTTGTTACATTGTCACCCTGATGAAGGGATCCTGTGCGGTCCCGAAACATCGCTATTTTGTATATGACAATTGACGATTGGTCCGATTAAATGGACATCAAAGATATTTACTGAGTGCTGGTGATTTCTGCTTTCCACTGTTTGTTGCACGGTGCCATCCGTGATTGTCACTGCGAGCACCACTACAAGTACTTGGGCCGGGAGCGCTGTGAAGAGTGCAGAGGGACTTACTATTTTCTACGTTGTGTGGTTGTGGACACACACACACAGCTTGTTAACACACACAAAGGTGGCTGAATGACCCTGCATGGGAAATGAGCACACTAAAACAGGATATCAGGGCCAGTGCCCAGAGGACCAGCCGATTCTGCAGGAAACTAAAATATTTAAACATCAGGGAGCACCATCCACTGTGAGTGATTTCATCAGCATTTGAAATAGCTTTAAAACCTTTTGACCTTAATATCAATTTAATGTTAAACCTTAATATCACTTTAATGTTAAACCTCTCATTGACCCAAGTGTATTTATTTGAAGACCTTGTACGGCATATAAACATTCCGGAGGTAAGCTTTGAGAAGAGTACTATGTGGCACTGCATTACCACCACTACCCATACATTATGAACATTCCTATACAACAGGACACGATTGCTTTTGCTTATAGCACTCACTGTATCAGCATCTTACAGTCATAAGTTATTTAAAGCATGTAACCACCTTAGCTAGTAATTTTGTAACTAGTTAAAAAGAGGAAATAAAAACATAATGTATTTGGAGACATTTGCAACAAATTCCTATAACTATATGGCTATGCACAATTCACTCCTTTAGAAAACCAGAGGTGTCATTAATGGACAAATAAGTCAAACGTTTTTCTTTTCATTAGAAAGGAACATATCTGGGTAAAATGTTGCTGGAAAATCTGAGCTCTGAAGAGTTAAATTAGAATATATAAGAGATCCTGTTAAAAGAATTTGCTCATATAATATATGCTATAACATTGTGTGTTCTTTGGCTCAGCATGCGTTTCATGGCCTATAACTCATAGGCTGGGATTCATCAAGGGCCAATACATCCTGACTCCTAGTAACTGCCATTGATTAGAGAGGCAGTTAGTGTGGGTGCAGAATGCTGTAATGAGTGCTAACGTTTGATGAATAATAACCGTATCACATTACAAAGAGCAATAGGTAAGAACCTTATTATTATCCTAATTCAATCTTTTCTTACACTATTACTTTGCCTTAATTATAGCATACAGATAAGCATTATTTTATTGTTAACTTATGGAGTTTTTTTAATGTCTCTGCCTTCTGAAATTTTTTTGAGCCGGGTATTTAAGAGTAAATGCAGTTATCATTCATGTAATATGATAATCATTTTTTAAACTGGAAAAAAAATAGCATCAGAGCATAGATACACAAGGGTGAGCTTTGCTATTTCTCTCTTTGTGGAAGACGTGTTTGGCTGTCAGTTGGGTAACCTTACCTTCTGCTTGGGAAGCACCTACTGTATCTCACCAGGCCTTTGCACAGTAAGAAATCATCTACTACATAGCAGCAATGATTTGAAAAGAATAGCCTTTTGTTAACCTTTTGCTGATTGTCATGTATTTCTTATGATTGATCAAAAATCAAGCTTTACTAGCTTTCTTTAAATGTTAAAAAGTATATTTTGTTTGTGGATTGAGCACTTGCACTTGATAGATCCTGAGAACAAAGAGAATGTGGCTTCATATAGGTGTGATCTACAAAATAGATCACATAGATCAAAATAGATAGGTGTGATTTTTCAAAATATACCTTTAAAGGAGAACTATGAGATGAGTGATTTCCACTCACCTCATAGTTCTAGCCGACTTGTGACAATGAGACTGTCACAGGTCGGCTCAGTAGATCGGGAGGTGAGCGAACACATACCAGGTCCCCCCCCCTCTCGATCCTGTCACGGCTCTCTGCCGTGACAGGGGGAGGGGCTGGATTCCCCTCTCCCCGCTCCGATCTGCCAGCGCTGACTGGCGGAACGGACGGGGGAAGGGGCGGGTAGAGCTGGCTCTGCCTCTAGATAGGCAGAGCCAGCTGTCACTCACGCAGCTGGGCGGATCCCGTCATCTACGTCGGGATCCGCTCCGGCTGCGGCGTCTCAGTATACCGCGAGCTGTAGCTCGCGGTATACTGAGCTTAGGGTAACGGGAGGACGCTAGTTTGTGTCCTCCCATTACCCTAAGGAGAACTATGGGGAAAAACACTGACCCCATAGTTCTCCTTTAACTGCTATGAGTGGGTTAAGCTGAAATGTGATTGGCTGGTTGGGGTTACTGCACTTTACTATTGAACTTTAATATTGCATATCATTTCTTTTCTGTATTGCTTTATTAAAAAGCAACTTTAGGTGACATGTGAAATCATTCAGAGTGTTGTCAGTGCAATATAAGAAACACTGCCATCATTCTGAAGTCATAAAGTTCACTGACATGAACTTAACTCAACTTTTATATCATTTTCCCAAGGGCCTTGCCAGCCATATTGAATAGGGTTTCACAGTATCTACAGACAGAACTGTGTACTTTGTACTTTTCTTTCTAGTGATTACACTGGGAGGAACAAGAATGTGAATATTTCATTTATGAATGATCATGGTTATTAGATTTTGGGATGAGAGCGCCTAATTATATATATCTTACCCTTATGTTTTCAGATGAGCAGAGCTGAGAACTTTGAACTTTCTTAACCTGTATAATTGCTGGCTTAGGCACAGTAAATTCTAGATGACTGGGTTAACAGCAGCTATAAGGTATAGAGAGATAAAGCATCTTGGTCTACAGCATTCACATATTAATGACAGCTAGTGGAAGTAGGCAGGGACTGTGTTTTTTAAAATAGTGAGTTTTAATTTTGAGTGAAGTGTAACTTTAAATAAGCCTCATAATTGTAGTTATATATAACATGCACAATTAAATAAGTGGCACAGTTAATTCTGTCTGATGAATTCAGAACAAGAGGCCATGTTTCAATCCTGGTTTTTGGCTGGAATGTTATGTACTAATTTGTGTGGCTGTTGGGTGCCACAGTGGATAACACTGCTGTCTGGCAGGGCTTGGGTGCTAAAACACTGTCTATGTGGATGTTGCATATTTTCCTTGTGTTTGCAATGGTCCCTTAGGGTGTTCCAAATCCCACTGTCCAAAAACTTGATTTATAGCTTATTGACATATGGCACATTATTGAAAATGCTTGTGTAAGTCATTGTCTACATGCCTAAACATTGTTACCAACTGGTAACCTATACTTTTAGAAACTGCCATGCCCTGATCCGCCTCACAGAAAGTGCACCCATTATAAATCACCTATCACCTCACATCGTATTAATATTTCTAAAATGTAATATAATCATTTGTTTTCATTTAGTGGGTATGTTTTAGGATTTACCAATTGATTTTATGCCTGCATTGGTAACATTTTAATGCTGTGGTATTAACCACTTGATGACCGGGGTGTTAAAATTCCTTCCTGTCCAGGCCATTTTTCAATATTCAGCGCTGCGGTAGTTTGACTGACATTTATTCAGTCATGCAACTCTGTACTGAAATTCATTTTATACCATTTTTTCGGGACAGATAGAGCTTTCTTTTGGTGGTATTTCATCACCACTGGGGTTTTTATTTTTTACTACATAATGAAAAAAGGACTGACAATTTTGAAAAATAACCTGTTTTCCCTATGTTGTTATAAAACATTATTACCCAATTTTTTGGTAAAATATAAAAGATAGGGTTACGTCTGGTAAATAGACACCAAACATGTCAAGCTTTAATATTGCGTGTGCCCAAAAAATCGCAAAAAAATACCATGCCTAAAATTCGCCATAGGCGACACTTTAAAAGCTTTTATCGCTCATCAGTTTAGTGTTAATAGTGATTGATGGGCCTAGAATTATTGTTCTCACTGCGACGTTTGCGGCGGCGATATGTAACATGTGTGACGTAATCGTTGTTTTTGCACGTAGGAGCACCCGACGCTTATTTACGTGTATAAGTGCATGCGCACAGGGGACAGGGTACTTAAAACTTTTTTGGGTGTTTTTATTTTTTATATAAGACTTTCATTTTTTTTAGAACTTTTTTTAAAACTTTTTTTGTACACTTAACTTGATTGCTATCACATATGCAGGCTAAAAAGCCCCCACGTGATAGCTAGAAAAAAATGACAGGTCCTCTTTATGGAGACATCAGGGGTCCCCAAAACCCCTAATGTCACCTAGGGACCCCCAAAGAAGCTGATGAATCAGAGATCTGCTTCATCAGCTTCTTCTCTAGCTCTCAGCTAGAGAAATGACAGCTAAAGGTGGAAGTGATGTGATACACAGAGAGAGAAGGAGGAGAGTTCAGCGGTGGGGGAAATGCTGATCCCTCTTCCTTCTCTCTATGAGCAGCCGATGAGCTGCTGTTCTCAGTCCCGAGCACCAAAGGAAGGACAGTGGTGCCCGGGATAACCGGCAGCAGCAACGGAGGGAGCAGCAGCAGGTGGGGGCGCCGCACCATGTGAGGTTATACAAGCGATTGGCCGGCTATATAGCCGGCCGAACGTGTGTATGAAACAGCCAGTAATGGCTATTTACCTTCCCGGCGGGACCCCACTAGCGAGCGCCCGCTAGGGGACGTGCGCGAGCAGTTCGTCCGTATTTATACGATGGGTGGACGGCAAGGGGTTAAAGATAACCAGTCTCTTTTTCCATTCAGGTTCCCTTAAAAGCTCACCCTGCCACCTCCTAACCCCTTCCCCCCACACACACACAAATTTGCTGACACTTTCCCTTGTCACACTCTTTCGCCACTTAATTTGTCAATCAGATTCCTTGGAAAAACCTGGTGCTTCCAGCTATGGGGAGCCTTCTCCACTTCCTCCCACTGTCCCAATGGACAATTGGCAGGTCTGAACAGTATCACATGGAGATGCACGGACACAGAGTTTGGACTGAAGGCTCTTACTGAAGAATAAAGTGATGAAAGAGTACGGGGAAGGTAAGTATCAGTGGATAGGGGAAGCAAGCGTTTTTTATTAAAACCTATCATTATGGTTTAAATAGACCCATTGCTCAATTCACTCATCTCTTTGGTGTTTGGGTTAATGCACAAAAATTGTATTCTTTACATACTGTATGTTATTAAGTAGGTAGTAGTTGATAAGAGATTACATGACCCATTCCATGAGCTGCCTTAATTTCTACATGTCTTTCAGCTGCTACAGAATTTCTGTTCATAATGGCAATCCATACAGAGGTCAGTGGTTTTCAGTTCAACCACAAGGTAGTGTTTTAGTTCTTTCTTATAATACCCCTAAAAGCTACAGGTACCTGTATTAACTAGAATTTTCTATATGTCATAAAATACAGTTCATGCAGGCACACCAGTGGGTCATTTCATGACACACATCTATCAAAACACCTGACCTGATACCAATATTTTAACATACATGAAGCTTTCAATCTGTCCAAAAATGGTGCAATTTCCTTTTCTCATATTGTATTATGTTCTCTCCATTTCCTGTACACATATTTATAATTGTACAAACTAATGAGGATCTCCAGCTATGAAGCTATTTTCTTCAGTTCAGATTGAGTTTAATTGTGATCCACAGCATTGTACTTTTTTTTCTAACTTTTGTGGTCTTTGATGAAAGGCTGCTTATATTCTTTCTGTTACAGCTCCCATTCCCCTGCCTGGCTGGATTGTATGCCTGACAGCTAACTGGCTTGAAATTTCCTGCCAGGTGGACAGCTTTGATGGCTAAGAGGTGGCGTCATGCCCAGTAAAGCAGCTTTCAAGCCTCGAGCCATGAGGATGAGCTCTCAGTCCCTCGTATGCTCCAGCCTGGTTTAATATATTAACAGTAGATACCGTCAAACATTGCATTTTATTACACGGAAACTTTTTTAAACATCAGACCATTTTCTAACATCTTGTTTTGCCGCTGCCATAGATAAGGGGGCATTTTCAGGGGTTCTAATTGAAAAGATTCAAGTATACAACTTTTTATGTTCGATTTGGGTTAGATTTTTTCCTTCCACACCACTAATTTATCATGATTTTCTCCTCCTTTTCTGACAGCTGTCACTGGCATGTTTATTTATAAAGGCTGGAGAGCAGACGAACAGTCCCCTCTGAGGCCAATGTCAATGTTAATCTGAGATCAGGCAAGCCTATACACTATCCAGCAAAGTATGCAATGTTGCACAGATTTTGTACTTTTTATGATTGCATACAACCCAGAAAAGTTGAGTTTAATTTACAAAAGTAAAAATACAGCTAATCTTTGAGAATATCCAATGTTTAGGATACATGCCATTCATTGCTGTCATGTGTCTTTGTTTTTCCACCTCTTAATTGTTATATATAGTGAAAACATGGTATTATGACCCAATAAAAATTATAAAACCTAAAGCAATTCAAATAACATAAACAATAGAAATAAATGAAAGAAATTTACAAATCAGTATCATCTGTCTAAAGCTGTGCATCAATATAAAATTTAGAGTAAGATTTAAGGTAAGATGGTAACATTTTTTAATATATTGTCTGCTGTGATAGGTAGATATGACATAATTTTATAAGGGACAGATAATCAGATCCATAGTTATATACATATGGGGAAAAAATTGAGTTTTTGTTAAACAATATTATCATTAGCAGTATTTTCAAGTTGAAGGCATGCTCAACATTTGTTTGCAATGTACTATACAGTATTCAAATTTTGGTTACATGACTATAGCTCTACTATACTATGGTGAAATAATGTTATTATTTGTCAATCAGTTAGTAAATCTATGGGATAATTAATTCTACTTTTAATTAAAAATATTAATACCATGCTGTTTTTATTATTACGAGCTGTTTCTCTGTTCTTTAGTAATACACATACTTAATGATGCACCTCTGGGTTTGTTGATGTTATAAGGTGCCTCCCTTTGCCATACAGTAATCTTAAAACATATCTGAAAACATTTTTTTTTTCATTTTATAAAGAGTAGTTTGGTGGGTAGCTGTCAGTTTTTGTTTGCTTCCTTTGTCTCATTAGGAAGATATCCTTTCTATTCATGTCCTGTAGGCTCATCAGGTAGTGAGAGGATATCTTTCAATGTGGGGGAAATCCCCTCTTAGACAGTTGTCATTGGAATAAATGTCCCTATTGTATGATTTTATCACTTTTCCTGTTCCCGTAGCAGCTCAAAATGTTGGATTCACCCTCACTGATGGGGCCTGACACCACCATCCAGAAACATATGAAGTAAAGTATTCTTTGCAATAGATTGAAAATGCAGTAGTCCTTAGCAACCAATCTTACTTTACTGTAGTCTTGTTAGTAAAAAGAGGAAGTCAATGATAAATCAAGCTGACTTGGGTAGTCTAACTGAACCTGACACTAAAGCTTACCTTACATATAAAGTGTAATTGGTTTCCAGTGGCTCCTGTTTATGGTACATATTTTTTTACACAGCAAGCAAGTTTGGAGGCTGCCAGGCCTTCCTCTGTGAAATATAAAATCTGTACACTTCTTTCCATCGCTGTTCAATTGCTACTTAGGATAAGAAAAGTGATGGGCATCATTGGGTGAAGGATGGTTTATTACTAAAGGAAACTACCAAACATTACCTTAAAATAGCAACGGATAGGTCCTGGTTCAACCTTATAGTTTGAGTTAAATGCCCACTAAAAATCCTTCACAAGTTCCCACATATCATTTCCCCATTTCACCATGCATTTGTTTCTTCACCATATTTCTAATAACTAACTATTGTTATAGGTGTATTCAATAGCCATTCATTCAATAACCTTTTTTTCTGTTTTTTGTTTTTATTTGTGACTTACACTTGGAGCTGAAATAAGTGGCAGGGGCATCATGTTTTTTTTTACATGCTCCATGTTTATTAACAAATCTAAATCATTATTTTCACCAGAATTGTATAATTATAAGAGGATATGTCTTGGTGAGCATGCTTTGTGTACTAACATTTCATCTGCACTGTAGTCAAGAGGCTTTGAAACTACCCAATATTTTTCATTATAAACAGCAGAATGTTCAGTGGTAAGCAGTAACTAGGCTGGTGTAATCTTTTCAGAGGCAGGGCCTTGTCTTAACCAAGTGCACTCATAACATAGCATGATATAAATCCCAATGCATATTCCTTTGAACTTCTATAGCTCATTAGAAGGAAGGAATAGAAAAAAATATTCTATCCCCAATATAGAAGAGAAAAATTCTTATTTCAAGCAGAGGAACCCTGTGGAGGAGTCCTCCCATCTGGTTGTCTCATTCTCAAAGACTTCCAGAAGGTGCTTTAATGAGTCTTTTGTAGCAAGGGCCACCTGCCACCAAAACTGAGAGTCTGCTAGAAATTACTGTGAGTATCCTAATACGCAAATCACAGAGGGTTGGTGTTAAAATCCACTTTGGTTGGGCCTGGGAAAATGCTAATTGCATCAATGCTAATTAACAAATTTACTCCAAACCCTGGGAAAATGTTATAGATTAACTTTCCAACAGTCCTTTCAGAATACAAATTTATGTTTTTTCCTAAAACCAAAGGCTAATCTAACAATTTTGATCAAAATGTATATTTAGTAAAATGCTATTTTATCAATCTTTTAAATGTAATCAATGTGTGTTATAATCCTTTTCAGTGATCAAGAAATAACCATAACATTAACACATTGTTCTTTGTTCTTGCTTATTCTATAATAAATAAACTATAATAATGCTTTTTTGCATTCTCATAATATTTTATTATGTCCCTTTTATATTTAGGAATTATGTTTTTTTCAGATGTTAGAGTCGATAAATAAAACTCGATAAATGTAGAGGAATTGTCCATACCAGATTTAAACCACTTTTTTTTTAAACCACACTGAAAAAGAAAAAAGGGATCTGGCTAGCTGCTATGGACCACACCTCCAGTACATATTACTCTAGTGTGTTGGTGCCAATGTTATTAACAAAGTCAATGCCATTGCGGGCGTTTATACAACTTTGTAGCTTTACTAGCAGCCACTGAGGAATCATTCTTAATTATAGAAAAGTTTAACTTAATTCATTCTGTCATTAGTATATCGAGATTTGTAAACCACAGTGAAGGATTTACACATATACAGTATTTAATAATGTTTCATACATTTCATAACATGACTGCTGTACATTGATGTCATTTTTCCAAATCCACATGTTAATTAGGCTAATGTTGGAAAATGCGAAAAAATTAAACAAAGAAAGAAACATAAATGTCAGCAGATTATATATCATCAGCCCCAATATAAAAATAAAACACACTGGTAAAATGTCATAGTTCTCCTAAAGGAGCTATACTTAATCTAAAACCTAAAGTGGAGCACAGACACCCAAGATGGTGCACTGATCTACTCACTGTGTATATTTATAAATCAGGATGAACTTGGGGTTCAGGTTTAACTCAAGTCATTTGCAGTTCCGCAAAACAGAAAACTAAAGAGACCATTCGCTGCAATAGTAATAATTTACCAATCATGCCTTTCCTGTCCTTTTAACTGTGGCCAGGTGGCTCAGAATGGCCAATAATGAGGGTTGTATGTGCCCTTAAAAATCAGGAGTCCCTGAAGCCTTTTGTCAGTGCGTGCAAAGAGATAGAGTAGATAGGGATAACTGACAGAGTGTTATTTGCGGGGAGAGATACTTGCTGTTATACATCGCTGCTCACCTGTACAATTAAGTGATGTATTGTGCTACATTGTTACAGTAAATTGCATTGTGGAGAGCTACATAGTCTGTACCCCATCTATGTTCATGGTGCTCTATTGTAATATATAACTGTGAATTGCAGTATGATAGGGTTCCAAATTATTGTGTACCCAGCTCTGTGCTCACAGTGCATAGACCCAACAGCCCTTTGTTAGGACTATCTATTTGTATCAGCAACACCTTCAGTTGTTTAGCTGCTCCTCCACCATTTTTGTGTGTTTTATTGGGTTATTCTTTTATTTTCTGTTTTCATATATTTTTTAACATTCAGTTGGGTCTTTGTAAAAAGATATAGGGTGTGTGGTTTAGTGTTTTAGGGTTGTGTTTAGCATTGGGTTTTGCATTTTAATTTCATTTTCTTTCTTCATTTTCTTATTGCAGCACAGTTCACCATATTGTTAAGTTCCACAAATCACCCCATCTTCAATCCTTCTGTTGCCATAGCTGCTAATAAAGTTCATCATGTCTGGGAGACCTAAAGGGAGAGGCAGAGGTTCTTCATGTGCAGACAGTAGCAGGTTCTGCATCAGCAGGACAAATAGGCAGCTTCAAGATGCAGGACATGTCTGCCTATTCTTTCTGGCAATGGATGTGCTCTACAGCCAGAACATATGGAGGAGGTTGTGGAGTAGATAACCAAGCCTTTCTCATCCTTTTCCTCCCAGGTGCAGAACAACACATTTTCATCAGCAGCTGCAAATGCACCCTTGTCTTTCTTCTGCTTTACAGCTAATCTCACTGTTGCCCTGTAGGTAGGAGTCGGCTGAATTATTTCAGCACACCATCAGTATAATCTGAGGCAGTAGAATGCTGAAGAATTCTTGTTATTGTATGTGGAGGAATAGACTGCCAAGAGCATAAAGGAAGAGAAAACGGGCAGTGAGAAGCAATTGCCATTATTTTTTCTGCTGCTGCAGTTTACTGTCAGATGGGCTTGAGCAATAAGGAGGGTAGGGTTGATGAGATGGCAGACTGTACTTGGGTGCCAGAGATTGTGGAGGAGGAAAGTGAAGATTAGGCACAACATCAGCCAGGCAGGATTTCATACAGGGGTAGCTTGCAAAAGAGTGGAGGAAGCAGTCATCCTTTTTCAGCAGATGGCACTGCCACACGAGTGCAGGCCACTGCTATCCCTATGACCGCTCCACATATCTCAGCAGTCTGGGTCTTTTTTAATTAAACTGGTGTCAATAGCACCATAGTGGTGTGCAGTCTCTGCCTGCATAACAAGTGTGGTAATTTGAGAACGGCATGCATGAGGAGACGCATTACTCTTTACCAAAGCTTAGTGGGAGCATTACATCAATGATACCAGTTAGCAGCAAAAGGCTGGCACTCCTCCTACTCTTTGCTCCTCCCTTTCCACCCCACCACTCCATAAGACTCTTTTTGTATCTGCTGCAACATCTGTGGCCTCAAGCGATAGGGATGGAAGTCTGACAAGGGGTTTAAGAGGCTTACGTTATGGCATATGAAGAGGGGAAGAGGGTCCGCATGGGGCCACACAAACTAGGACCAAGAGTAGGCTTGAACCTCGCCATAAATCTCATAACCCCAATCCATCATCTCCAGCAGCATCCTAAATGTAGATGCTGGAGCGGAAGAAGCAATTGTCACCCAGTTGCTCCCTTTATAGCATTTGCTGCAGGGTAAATTGTGTTCTGTGTCTTCTAGTTTGTGGCCTATTCCACTGCTCCAGCACTGAAGAAAAATGTGTGTCTATTCTCGCTCTAAAAAAGGGAACTATAATTGTGATATCTTTATTAAAGCCTACCTGATTTTTCTCTGTTGAACTGCGGCCTAATAAAAATGCTTACATATTGAGCATGGAATCAGTACAATATTTTGCTGGCTGGTTTCCCTGTGAAACCAAAATACTTCAATGTTGTTTTTTGGATTAAAAGTTGACCATCTCCCCTCAAAATGCAGCCTACTCCAGGTGTTTAAATAGTCTGCACAATATTTATTCTTTTATTCTGTGAAATGTATACGCTTTAATGTTGATTTTTGAGTGCAAAGGCTGCTTTCTGTGAGTCATCTTGACAATGAAGCCTACTCTAAAGGTGCCCATACACCTTACGATTATCGGCCGATAATTGTTTTTTGAGAGGTGTTGCTGCCATCAATTTCAAAATGACCTTATTTATTTCTTAAAGTGGTACATTATCTCAGTTTGAACATGTCATGTTTTCTATTTTCTATTGTGAATAAAATATAAGTTTATGAGATTTGCACATTATTTGCAAATTGGGATTGTATGATTGCCAGTGAGGAGTTAAAGCATTTTTGTGGTTAAGCCTTTATGAAACCTGAAGAAAAGAATGAGGTATGCTTCAATAACAACCAGCCAGATTCTAGCTAGGTATTTTTAACTATCTGGGCTATAATTGCTATTAGCAACAACACTTTCCCTGTAAATGTGCACCTAATAGTTTTGACAGTAACATTTCCATCAGGCCTGTTTCACAAAAATCTTCTCTTTTTAAATATTTGTAATTGAATTGACTCTCTGTAAGTAATCTACTTCACACAAGAAAACCAGGAAAAAAGATTAGTTCTGAAATTCAGAGATTTAAACCTAATGTCCTGGGATAAACTGCAATTGGATATTCTAAGGAGCTACACTGAGGACAACAAAGTTATTGTACAAAAAGACAATGGCATGGCATTTGGACACTCAGTGGGAAGTGAGTAAAAACCTTGAAATGATGTATAAACACAGCCACACAAAATGGCAATGGGCATTGCTTAGGCATACAGGACCTTGGCAAAGCTTGAGGCTGGGCCTACGGCCAAGCTTAAAGAATACAAAATGGTCTGTATGCAAAGTTGGGTCCTATATGATGCTGGAAGGTGCTGGGAAGGAATGGTAATTAGTTACAGCTAAGGCTAATTACCGGTTAGAGAGTGAATTCAGTCAGCAGGAAAGACAGTAATACAGTCTCGGCAGGGTTTAAATGACCAAGAGACAAAGTAGTGTAGCATGTGAAACAGAGACAGCATCAATAAAATAGCCATTCAATTGTGTACAACATCACTGCATGCTCCTGCTACCTTACCTGATAGACATCGTGTTTTTTTATTGCTGAAGATGGATTTAACACAGTGACACTGCTGTGGCTAAGCACCTGAGGCACATGCCTAAGGTTTCAATCTTGAAACCAACTTAATTTTGTTGGCAGTGCAGTGATATAAATATCGATCCTATGCATGGTAGCTGGAGACCTCTGGGCTTCTGGCTTCTGTGGACTGGTTGTAACTGTAAAAAGGATTATCTCACATATTTGTGTATCATTAGCAATTATGGCAAAACTTTTTTTTATTGCATTCATTAGGTCATTAAAGTAAATCTAAATCCAATCAGTAAAATTTCATATTTTGAGAGCATCTTCACACTATTGTGTTGTGGCAGAGTGTTACCAAATTAGATGTTACATGCACTTCATTGAATGTTATTTTCACTTGTGCAAATGTGCTGCAGTTCATTCTGAATGGCACCCCAACTTACTTTGCTGATTTTGCAGAAATGGTACATGCACCAATTTGTGTGTGTTTAACAGCCCATTTGAATGAATAAGCTGCCTTAATGCAACACACATTACCATGCATCTACAATGGTGTGGATGGTTCCTGACATGTCATAAATCTGCAGGTTTTGTTAAAATCATACCTAGTGATCCTGCCATAAAGACCCTTATAGGGTGACAAAACTCTGTGTCTGTTTCCCTATTGCTCCTCTGTATTGTCAGAATGCGCCCATTACACATGCATGTTCTGCTGTTGTCACCATCAGGAAGCAGTGCCTGACCACTGACATGCAGCTGGATCTAGAGTGCATGTAGACAGGAAGTGACTGAAAAAAGTCTGCAGGGGATCAGCAGCACTAAAATACAGCAAATGACAAATACAGATTTAGATCTAATTTAATAGAAAGGCTGACAAAACTGAACCTTACACCAATCCTTGTTTGACTACTCTTTGTTCCATATCTTTTAACCATTTTTTTTTTACTATTGTTAGTGCATTATAGCCCTCGTACCCTTAACTCTGTGTACTAGGATCACTATAAGATGTGTTTTTAAAATACAACTATATTGCATGAAAGCATTTACAGCATTAGCATTTCAGCTTATTGCCTCACAAAAAATCATTATGTTAGGTAATCTTAACTATAGTTTATAAACCTTTGCTAGTTCTCTGTTATGTTTTACTATGTATATACTGTATGTGTGTGCACCACTTACATTTAACAAAGTCTAAGAATAAAATTAAATATAAATGCAAAGGCAATAAAAACTTGCAATCTGCACTCCATATATTCCAACTTGTGGGTACTGGTTGGCTTAGCAAACATGCCTTCAATAATACGCGGGATTGTTGTTAAAGGAGAAGTATTGGGAGGGTAAACTAAACACTTCCCAATACTTACAACGGGTGTGTGATACTGCAATTGTCACAGCTCTATAGCTCGAGAACTGAGCAATCACAAATTGCTGATCGCTCAGCTCACAGTCTTCTCCCTGCAAAGAGCAGTAACTGTCAGCCTCCACTCCCCACAGGGATTCCCCCTCTACTCTCTACTGCTACAGTTCTCACTGGGGGGACAGACAGGAGAGAGGGTGGGTACAGCTAGCTTTGGCTCTAGAGAGGCAGAGCAAGCTGTCAATCAGCCAACCAGGTGGATTTCGACCAGGGCTGGACTGGGACAAAAAATAGGCCCGGGCATTTTAGAATGAGCAGCCCAATCATGTGACCCCTGACAGGCCCCACCCTGTTGCAATCTGGGGGTGGAGCAAAATATAGAAGTGCAATTGAGGGGCAGGGCCAGCCACTAGTAAGTACAGGAGGGCTACAGCTGACACATAAACCTTGCTATAACCAGCATACAAACCTTGCCACACTACACAAGTTTTGCAGCAATATAGGAAGCTTGCTACAGAGAAGTCTTGTGATATCCTTAGTGGATCTCCACCTCCCCAGCCATCCTCTGCACCCCGAGCACGGTGTACAGGTTAGTGCTCCTAAAATAGCACATACAATTCTCCAGCAACGCCGCCACCATACCACCTATTCTGTACACAGGTGGACCACAACAACACCGCACTGACAGCTTTTGGTGGGTCTTTCACAGCTGAGACACTATTGGCTGGGAACTTTGCTGTGATATGAAATTTCCGTTCCAAATTGAAAGCTTTATGTGTAGCAGAGAATGCTGACGTGGATGCTCACAGAATGTAGAGCTGCCGTACGGTATTAAAATGCGGGCTACCAGGAGCAAAGGCAGCTCTATAATTAGGCAAATTAGGCAACCACCTTAGGCCTAAGGCGGCTGCCTAATTACCCTAATTACAGGGGACGATATACTGTATATACAGTATAGACTCTATGGGTGGCACGTACCAGACAGGCTCTATAGGGGACAGGGGGTATAGGATAAATATGGGTCCATGGTGTACAAATGAGTACTCATAAAGCAGGAAACTTTGAAATAAACATATTATTATAATAATATTATCACCCAAGTGATGCCTAGCCTAGCAAACCTATTAAAAGGCAATTGGTTTCCAAGGGTGGTATTGAAAACTAAGTGAGTGGTGGCAGCTTTGCTGCCATACTCATCTTTGGCCATAGAAAGAGCGGCACACCAGCCTCCTAGCAGCCTTGGCTGTGCCCCGCACCAGCCCTGGGGACATGTTTCACCCGCAGAGCCTGCAGCCTGAGCTGGAGCAGCAGCAGTCCAAGTAAATCCCAGCAATACATTATACAGCCATGTACTGCAAATCCCAGTGAAACATTATACTAGAGAGGGACTACAAACCCCAGCAATACATTATACAGCAATGCAGAATATCTCCAGCTATAGAGGACTGAAAATCTCAGCAATACATTATACAGCAATGCAGAATACCACTAGCTACAGGGCCCCCCTTTACCA
>NW_017306507.1:853346-901776 GCF_000935625.1 Nanorana parkeri | reverse complement strand
CCCCCACCCCCCCCCGGTACCAGACTTCACAATCTCCAAGCCCCCTGTACCAGTCTTCACCCCCCTATAAGTCTTAACCCACCCAGGCTGCCCCTGTACCAGCCGTCACCCACTCAGATACCCCCTCTCCTTCATACCAGCCTCACCTGCAGCACCTTCTCCTTGGCAAAGGGAAAGTTGCTCCAGGCGCCAGCAGAGGCCAGCCCTGAGTGCAATAGACATGGTATGCAGTGTATTACACAAGTATGCAGTGTAAACTAGGGATATTCAAATACCAGTTCAGATACCAGTGCCGATACTTTGCAATTTCACGAGAACTACCAGGGTCACAGCAGTTGCAGCTGCGACTAGGCACTGGCACTCCAACACTGTCCTGAAATCATTAGTCTGTAGTGTTTTAGAAAAGCTGTCACGTTACACTAAAGAAAAAGGTATCAGTTATTGGTATCTGTGAGTACTTGGACAAGTATCAGTACTTGTACTTGGTCTGGAAAAATGATATTGGTGCACCCCAAAAATATATAAAACAAATCAAACATTAAAACAGGGATGCACAAATCCCAGGAGCCCCTTGGCCAATGCTCCTTCAAAATGACAGCTGCCTCTTAACTTTTGAGGTTTTTTTCTAGTCTAGTCTCGGAGCTGGAAAAGTATCTGTACTTGTACCAAGTTCAGTACTTAGTATCTGAACATCCGTAGTGTACACCTTAAGCTGGTACGCAGTGAAATAGACAGGTATGCTTTGCAATTTACAGGTATACAGGAAGTAATAGACAGGTATGCTTTGTAATAGACAGGTATACAGTGTAATATAGAGTTTCTGTACCTTGGATGTGCTGTTTGATGACACTCTCCAGCTGCTTTATCCTCTCTATCCTCTGAGTGCCCCACTTGTCCTCGGGCTCCAGCTTGGTGCTGTCGGGGGGCACACAGAGGCCAGCCATGTAGTTGTACACTCCTTGATTGTGTTCAGCCCAGTGCCAGGCTGATAGTGTTCAGCCTGGCTTAGTCCACCAGACAAGTGCCCAGTATGCCAGATCGCCAGTTCGGGTCTGTGGGTAGGGCAGGGTATGGTAGTGGAACGGTAAACTGGGTAGGGTAGGCTATGGTACTGGAAAGGTAAACTGCCATGGGTAGGAGGGAACCACCTGGGAGATTTTTAGTAGCTCAGTCCTCCTACTAATTTGCTGTAGATTAGTTGCTAATAGTATCAGTTTATCACTATAGAAATACTCTGTTTCCCCGAAAATAAGACCTACCCCTATTTTTGGCAATTGCTAAAATATAAGACCTACCCCAAAAATAAGACCTAATTGTGACCATTCCCAGGGCCGGTGGTGGCAAAAGGGGGAACTTGAAGAGCCGAGGGGGAGGCGGTAGAGAATCAGTGGTGCCAACAAAGCCAGTGCTAGAGGAAGTGAGGCGGCAGCGGAGGGAGCAGAGCCGAATAAGCCAATGCTTCCTCTATAGCGCTGGCTCCTGTCACAGGCGGAGTGATATCAAATGCAAACCGCCTGTGTGGAATCGATAGTGAAAGCGTGCTTCGCTCATTCTGGCCAGCCACTGGTTACCAAATTGCTCTTGAAAAGGGACGGCACCCCTGATTGCCCTGATCACCCTATTCTTGACTTGACTGAAAAAAGACCTACCCCCAAAATAAGACAGTGCTTTATTATCGGGGAAACATGGTAGAACAAATGTCTTCTATGGAGTAAGCTACACAAGTAACATGTTGTAGATTACACACAATTGGAACATTGTGCCATTATGGGAGAATAATAACTACTACATGCCACTAGTGTAGTTTACTCCAGAGGGAGACCTTTGTTCCATCTGCTTAGATATATTGTTACTCTGAGATATTTTGGTAGGGGGGATTTAACTACTAAACATCTCCTGTAACGTGCTTACCTAATGTTTCTTTCTATGAGCATGTAACAGGTGTGATTTGAGGGGTCACATAGAGGCCGGCTATGTAGTTGGTCACCCACCCTTGGCTGCCTCCCTAGACCCATGTACTGCCAGGATCCTCTACACTCTGCCACCGCAAATTTCTTTGGCCTCCACCCCCAGAGCCCTCAGATGGCCTTCAGGTGGCTGCCTATGTAACTGCTTGATAGCAGTCACCTGATAGCGCTGGCCATGCTCGGAGCAGGCCATCAGGCATAGAGGGCCGGGCAAGTGACCTGTGTGCCAAATGGCTAGCCCAGCCCTGATTCCGACAATATTGTGGTAGTCCGCTATATGCTGACTTTGAGTCACAGAAGTACATTAGTGTAATTTTCCTTGCACATGATTGGGTATTCTTTGCAAGGTGAATTTTCAACACATACACTAAGTTAAGGTAAAATTCCCTTGCAAGAGAGGAGCCTATTTGCCTTTAGTAAACCAACCCCCATGCATCATGCAGTTGGCCTTTTTTTTAATGCATCGGAAAAGGATATCACCTAGGCAACTAGCACTTTTACAAGGAAGTCAGTACTGGCAGCTCCCATGTCACTCTCATATACAAATGTACTTTTAAAATTCTTGTGCCTATCAAGGGGAGGGAAGGAGAGTTTAGATGACATTCTTGATGCAAGAATCTCTGGGAAGAAAGCACTATCAAATGACTAGGAAGAATCCAACCAGGATGAATGACTCCCCCCAAAAGAAAGCTTAGGGAGGGGATGTCTGTCATGCTTCAATAAACATAATGGATAGATTAGAACAACATTATCTGATGTCTGTTGGCACTTTTACCTTTGAAAACCCCATGCTGCGAAAATCTTTTGATATACCTTCATTGACCTTACAGACACCTTAGCTGGTCTAAAACAGACAACCCTCTCCCAAAATGTGTCCTCAGACATAACTTGCATCAAGTAAAGTTTTGCTATACCTGCTATATTTGAACCTTCCATTAGCAAGCGTTTGTTAGGAAAATGTCTTGTCTTCACTTAGGGCACAAATGTTTACTGCCCTATTTTATTTTTAGTACTATCTATACGGTAGTTTTATTGTACCACTATATCCTTGTATATCACACCCTGCTGTCAAATTTTTGCCCATTTTTCCATCCCCACCTTTCTAGATCCTTGACCAAATTCTCAAACATTCTATCTATGTTGCCCCATAGCACAGCTGAATTTGGTTATTAGGAATCAGCCTATAACTACCTATGACTACCAATTACTACCACAAGCCTGTAACCAGGTGAGATGACAACACAGCCCAAACCTTTACTTATTGCAAAAAACTCCCATCTACCTATACTGTACAGTATAGTTGTTGGTGAATCTAAAGGAGGTTGTATAATTAGATTTCAAAGTGTGTGGCCAGTTTTAGGACCAGCTCATCTACTGTATGTACATGCTGTGATGTGTATTTTAAAAATGCTTTATTTCAATTGTTTTACATGTGCTAATGCACTTTTAAATGTATGTAAAGCCTAAAAATGCACTTTTCTTATTTGCTTCTTTTTCGTCTGTTAAGTGCACCACTGAAAATGTTTTGTTAAAAAAAACTCTTCTGTCCGGTCAGAAATCTAGTGCAGTACTGTGTCCCGCGCACTCTTCAGAGTTATAGCAAACAATATTATCAACCCTCCCATATCACTCCTGTGAACTACCAAACACCTGCCCTATGCTCCCAAAATGAGTTAAGGGATATTTGTTCGGTAGCCGTAACAGACGCTCCTGTCCTAGGGTCTCAAAGCTGTCTCTCCTTAGATATAAAACAATTGAATAGGCTTTTGTCACCCTACGAAAGGAAATGTGTGACTGGCATAATGGCCAGTTTAAAATAAAGTGAAACAAAGAAAACTAATGCAGACATCATATCTATGAACTAGTAAGATGCAATATAATAAAAATTGTTCCAACGTTTAGGTACACTTTAATGAGAAATATGTATAGTGCTGTAAATGTAATGTCTTTTTTGCACCAGCAGTGATGTGACTAGTTCGAAGTTCTCTGTAAAGCATTGCAAAATATGTCAGCAAATGAAAATTACACTCTAGTATGTTTAATGATACATTTAACCATATCACAGCATCTGTCACAGATAAAACAAAGTTAAAAAGTTTACAATGATCCTTAGCTCTACCCAACAGTGCAAGCTGCTAAACACTATTTTAATTATTATTGTGAATCATAGCCAAATTTATTTAACAATTTTCCTTGTTGATAAAAAGATTTGCATGATCATCCGGACCATCCGGATGAAAAACATGGTCTTTGAGAAGACAGTAAATCCAGATGCTATTAACACAGTTAAGCCAAAATAAAACTACACAACATTTTAAGTAAAACAATCTACATGAAAAGTACCCGAAAATGTTGGAAATTATTTTGTGACACACATGATATGCTATTCATAAGGATTAACACATTGCCTTAAGGAAGGTTTGTCTTGCTGCCCCATCACTGCACTAGAGATAATGAATAAGAGCCAAGCCACACACAGAGCAGAGCAACAGCAGCTACTGCGGTTATAAGACTTATGCCAATACAAAGATGTATACAGATGTTACCTTTGGCTATTTTACACATATTGTTCACTGAACTATATTCTCAAGATTAAGCATTTTTTTTAAAGTTTCAGAATTCAAAATACCTTTAGCTATGTCTGTCTACATTAGTAATGTGATTGTTGAGGCTGAAACATAGACAGTTGGCTCTAAGTCAAATTATTATTTTTAGTGTAGTAATACCATGAAAACACAGCAGCACTTATAATAAATATCACTCAGACAGAGCCGTCATTTTAACTTTCAGCTTTATCTGACTGTGTTACTGTAATATCAGGGATGAATTGGCACTCTACAGGAAGAATACAAGTTTTACAACCTTTGAATAAACAGAAGATAATGTTATTCATGCTTTGATAAAAAGCATTGTGCTAAAATACACTGCAGAAGAGCCACATAGGTTAAACGGGAGAGATCCTGTAACCTGTAAATAAAGCATTTCCTCTCAATTTCTGAAATGTAGCCCTCCCTTCTCTTTACCTCTACTGCTTTACACTATTTCCAACACGGAGTTCCATGACTGGTAGGAAAGGTGTTTAAATTAATTTTAAAAATATAATTTAACCACTTGAAGTACGCTGTGTTAAACCCCATTCACATCCAGGCCATTTTTCAGTATTCAGAGCTGCAGTACTTTGACTGACATTTATTCCGTCATGCAACGCTGTACTGAAATTAATTTTATACCATTTTATAGGGACAGATAGAGCTTTCTTTTGGTGGTATTTAATCACCACCAGGGTCCTCTTTATGGAGACATTAGTGGTCTTAGAGACCTGGGGACCCCCAAAGAAGCTGATGAAGCAGAAATCTGCTTCATCAGCTTCTTCTCTCTGGCTATAGCAGCCAGATGACTGACAGGTGAATGCGGAAGTGATGTAATGCACATCACTTCTGCATTCAGACCTCAGAGGGAGATCAGCAAGGAGGAAGAAGATGCTGAACTCCCTTCCTCCTGACGTCCTCCCGAGCCTGTCCCCAGGCCGAAGATAGGCTAGCGGATCCAGGGATTGAAGGTGAGGGGTCAGGAGCGGGGGGTGGCAGCACTCGAGGGGGGCGCAAAGACAGCACATACATACAATTGGCAGGCTATGGAGCCGCCGATCGTATGTATATGAAACAGCCGGTAATGGCTGTGCAGAGCACGCGAGCAGAAAAAAAAGCCATCTGGAGACGGCAACCCGCAAATGCGAGTCTGCCGTCCGTCCGTTTTTTCTCAACGGGCGGACGGCAGGAGGTTAAAAAATACAACTGTATCTAGCCCTAATGTAAACCCACAACAATCTACTGATTTGTTTTCTGCTTACACAGTTTTTTTGTCACAAGGTTCCATGAATTTTGTAGGACTAAATATTTCCATTTGAGTATTTTTTTGTCTATATGTGCATTCATAAAAATATTGGGTCTTAGCTTTCAGCATGGAGAGATAGTGAGCGAGTCCTCCGTTTTATAACATTTGCAATAATGTGAATTATTGCTGGTGGTACTACATTTGATGATGTCTGGCTGGGGGAGGACTGGTCACACTGGATAGGAATGGTGTAATTAAATCATTGCTGAAAATGTGCCTTTAGAGACCATTGCAAACTTTCCCAGCATGAAAGATGCATTTTATACAACACATAAGTACTTATGATATAAATATTAGGTTTGCCAAAAAACTTTATCTCATCTCACCCTGATTTAAATGGATACACAAAACAGAATGGAATAGGGCTTTTTGAGATGAGAAGACAAACCACAATAAAGTTGAGCCAGTTTTAAGAATTTACAAAACTTTATTTAACATAGAAAAAATTTAAATATCCATGAACTGTCCATGAATAGTCTTAACTGGGTTCTGTGGACAATTTCCTCTCCATGATATTCATGGTGTGCAGCGCTTATTCCCTAAGCTGGGCCATGGAAAGGGGTTAACTACTGACTCCCCTCCTACATATTCCCCTCCCCTCCTCTCCTTGAGATGTATTCACTTCTCAGGATGGGATGGAACTGTGGAGCATCCGGGGGGGGGTGGGGACACTCAGGGATGGAGGAAGTGGCCAGAGTTGGCCAGTCTTTCATTTCCGCCTGTTAGTGCATAGATAGCATTCTGCGCATGCGCATTGTTGGACTTGTTGTGTGTGTCACATTTTGCCTAATGATAAGGAAGATGCAACACAAAAAAGGCACAGGAAGTTATCTGCAGCATTTGGTGGGAATCCCACGTGCACTGAGGATAAGGAAACACATCTATGTCAGGTTAGTGGACTACCATCTTTCAACACAATTTGGAGCTGTCTAACTACAATTTTCCTATGAATTTTGATAGTGATGGCAACATTGTGTTTTTGCAGTGCTATTCAAACAAGTTACATGAGGAAATTAGCTGGTATTCTGGCAACACTAGTATCCTGTCCTGTTAAGGTGAGATTTAGCTCAATCTAATCCATTGCTAAAAATAAGCTTACATATTATTTGATTACAACTCCATACTGACGTCAATGTGTTACCTTTAGATATTGAAGGTGTGCTTCTCCGGTTATCGACTCTTTCCCTGTGCCTGAGTGTTCTTTGTTGGGGTGGCAGCATCTCCTACTGGGTTTTCGATAGATGATTATTTCCTAAACACTTGGATTGTATCACAATACCTACAAGTAAGTGAATATGGGCACAGATATGCTATTGTGATCTCCATATGTGAATATGCTGTATTAACAATCTGGTATTTGTGAACCATAGCTTACTTCACTCACCTTCCTGATGAAAAGATGATGTGAAATGCGTTGAAGGTTGAAATATTGAACATTGATGAAATCACTTTATAAACATCTAGTGGTTGATACCATATGGGTTTTGTATAAATAGATGCAACTAATTAGTCTTGCTCCTCAAGAGTTTGATAATCCTCTGCAAACAATTGTGACTTGCATTTCTGAGTGTTCATGGATATTTTAATGTTTTCTATGTTAATAACAGTTTTATAAATTCTTAAAACTGGCTCAACTTTATTGTGGTTTGTCTTCTCATCTCAAAAAGCACTTAGAAGTACTTAGCATGCCACCCTGCCACCTGAATAACAGACCTAATAGACCTGAGAGCAGGCAAAGTCAGGAGTGGAATTTCCCCACATTCTCATTTGATCCCATGTACTAAATGCACTATGTTCCACATTCTTCCACTACTTCTCTAGGTCCTTCTTTTGAATGTATGTAGCACTGTAAACCCTCCCAACATAACTCTATTCAGCGCATTATAATAATAAACACACTTGCTATTTTTTTTATTAGGTAGCCGTGCAGGACTACTTGTCACATGATACCTTGTGCTCTCATGTTGTCTGGCAAAGGGGGCGTGGACAGACTTATTTCTCTACATGCTTCACTGACCCTGAGCTGGACATGCTTTCCATTGGCATACCAACCTGTAATACACAGTGAGAGTGTGCATTCAGAAAGTGATAATGCTGCTCCTGATTAGGAAGCTACTTGGGCAGTGTTGTCATCTTTATGAAGCTGCTGGAGTGAATGTTAGGATCCACAGGTTCAAAGCAATAATCTTAAGTAGAAGAAAGGAAAAATATACATACACTGTAACCAGCGCACAGCAAGCAAACTTTATAAACCTTTTAAGCTTTAGATACAATTTAGGTTGTTCTTATTCATCTGCTCTTACCAATTTGACCACCTCTTGCTGAATGTAAACAAAACTTAGTAGGGGATTCTGGTACAAAGATTTTCCATCTTTTACTGGACCAGTCATAGGGTTTTCTCAGCCAGCTTAATCACTAAGAAGTTGTTGCTGCTTGAGGTTTGGAAGCAATCTTTTTATGTGCCCATTTATTTGTGACTGCACAAATGTGTACATGTGTTTGTGACCACAATTATGAACGTGCAGTGTGCGCTTGCGCACACCGGCCCATGCAGCAGTTACCTCACGATCATGCTACAAACCAGCCGAAAATCGTACGATTCTAGGCTGGTTTTTTTCGAACATGCTCGAAAGACAAAAGTTGTGCGACCGTACAGTAGAAACGGTCTTCCACACACCTTGCGATAATGGTACGATCGTACGATCGCAGGATTTCCCGCTATTATCATACGATTATCGCAAAGTGTGTGGGCACTTTAAAACTCAGTGGACTTGTAGGATTTCTTTTAAAACTGATAGATTTTGATTACTGAGTTTATGCATCAAATAATTGTTTCAGTGCTATGCATCGAGGATATTTTTTACCTATTCTCTTACTCAATTCACACAATGCTGTAATATTCTGGCGTAATCCTGGATTTGTTAACTACTATTGGCAAACTAATTCCTTTAGAGATAGCATATGTCTCAATTAAGTTAGTGTAAACATTTTGTATCTGTATTGGGAGAATCTCACCGAATGGACATACTTTCTTAATGTAACGATGGTCAGGTAAGAGAAGATAATGAGAAATGATTGGCCCCATAGCAAAATCATTTTGCAGTGAACCAAGTTTAAAATGGTAGTAAACCTTATCTGAATGATATTGAGTTTTCAAATGTACTGTGTATCGTAAACAATTGGCATGTTTTTTTCTTTTAGAAAAACAATTTTTTAATTGATGAAAATTCTTTCTTTTCACTAAGTGCTGATTCTTCTTTGCAGCTACGTCAATAAATTATTCCAGCAGTGGCTGCATGTTATATACTCAGGGGGAGCTTCATGGTGGTGACAGTGGTAGAACATCCCTTCACAATGAGTGTTGGTATGGCTGCTTGGAGTCTCCACCAGTGGTGCATATGACAGGGTAACAACACAAGAGAGCGATTACAAGACAGTGGCAAAGATTTGTAGAAACAAGATGTCACCAGCACACATGGATATGTGTCCAAACAAACGTCCTTTATTGACGCATGTTGTCACAAAGATGGCAACGTTTCAGGGCCACAAAGGATCCCTTCATCAGGCTCAGTATGGTCATACTGAGCCTGATGAAGGGGCCCTGTGTGGCCCCAAAAGTTTGCCATCTTTGAGGCAATATGCGTCAACAAAAAGACGTATGTTTAGACACATATCCAGATATGCTGGTGACATCTTGTTTCTACACTGATTGGAGCGACCCCATCCACAGTCATTTCAGCACTCATCTCATACAGGGGTTTATCAAGAAGGAGCGGGGTAGAATACCCATTTGACTTATTTATTGACAAAGATTTGTCACCCAATTACAGGGCGTGTCTGAGAAAGGTAACATTAACTGACATTATTTTAATGAAATATGTAGGTTAAGACATGTTGAAAATAATTTTTGAAGTTACATTGACATGTTAATTATCACATGACGTTTTAGTGATTGGGCTTGCAGCTACTTTAATTTTAAAGAGAACGTGATCTTTAAAACCATAACATATGTACATGTAGCGCTCACCCACTAAGGAACCGCTGAATGATCGGGTCTTCCATAGCCTGTCTAGGGATTATTAAAACACATGGCTGCCCCAATAGCACTTACCACTTCCAGTGGTTACCGACAGACTGAAGTCCAGACAATAGCTCCAAGATGATTCTCTTTTATTTCTGAACTCCAGGGAGAGAGGGAAGAGGGTCAGGAACATCCAGCATGAAGGTAGACTCCTTGTACTTGAAACAGAGCAAAGTAACTGCTGCCACCACAGACTTGGACCTTTAAGCCATACAGGCAATCTGTGTGGAGAACTTCTGGCAAGCAGTACTGTCAAGAGTCTTGTTCAGGCTCAACTTCAGACATGAGTGGCTGACCACAGGGCCTCCAGGCTCTGGCCCCAGTATCCAGGCCTAGGCCCAAGCTCAGGCCTAGACCATTCTGTCTCTTCAGCAGCAGGCATCCTGTCCCCAGGCCAGGAGGGCCCCAGGGAAGGGAAGAAACTGTTGCATCAGCCACACTCCGCATTTATCTCCTCTCCCAGCATGCATCACTGCTACTGTACTACAGTGATTGGCTGGGAGACATATTGTCTCCCTTAGTTTGGTAAAGCGCTGCGCAAACGGTTGGCACTAAATAAATCTTGTATAATAATAATAATAATAATTCATCTGAAAAGCCCAACTCAGCCAAAACATTTTATACTTAATAGATGAAGGTTACCGTTAGATCCTCTGTGGGGTTTTGGGGGTTTAAAGCTGTCTGCTTCTGCTCATTTTTAACCCCATGCTACTAGAACAGGAAATGATGGGAGCAGGGTTCTCCAGGAAAGGAAGTGCAAACAGCAACCTTTTCCCACTTCTATAACTTCTGGTCTTTTTGACTCTCTGTCCCCAGGGGAGTAGGTGAATAGAATTCACCCTAATGGGACCATAGCCATCAATAAACCCTTAGACCTCATTCACACTTGTAGTGTAAAACCTGCATTTATATGTGTTTAGAGCACATGTCTGAAAGCAAAGAAACGCGTGTAATGATTTTTCAATGGTATGATTCAGACTGGATGTTTACCTGTGTTTAGGGCCATTCTATTTAGCTGTATTTAGAGAAAATAAAATTATGTGCCTCCAGAATCAGATTAGAAATGGTAAACAAGGTTATACTGATGTAAATGTGGCTAAGAACCACTAAACACAACTAAACCTGCTTTAAGGCTGGAAGTTCTAAATAGAGAGGTGATCTGGGTAGCATAAACTTTGCTTTCTAAATCTTTACACCCTATCCAGAACTAAAAAAAACACATTATGATATAGTTTAAAGCAAATGTAAACTTAAAAACAAAAATGTAATATATTGCAGCTTATCTATTATTAAATGTGGTGGCTGCATTAGTTTTCCTTTTTAGGTTTTTTGTTCATTTATTTTCACCAGTAACAGACTTCCTGTCATAGGGTGGTTCCACTCTATGGAGGAGCAATGAAGCCACCCTTTGACAGCACCACTGTCATCGTGTGGAGAGGGTAATGTTGGATCCACTACAAATTTAGATGGACTTAAATAATAAATTAAATCTGAACCCCAGATAACACTTTTCAAGCAATGGTAGCAACTTTTTTTTCTCTTTTTGGGCTAAAGTTTTTTTTTTTTTTATAAATGAATAAAAGCAGACCATTGTAAGTACCTAGGTCAGTGGTAGAGGGTTTGTATCATCCCCCTATCTGCCACTTTTTTTGGACAGCTTGGTCTGTGAAAGGAAGTTGAAAAATGACTTTTGACCAGATCAACGGGTGAAAATGAAGTAAAACAGCCTGACTAAAGAAAACTAATGCAGCCACCACAGTTAAACTGTGGAGTTAGGGCTTTTCCCCATAATTCTCCTAAGGGTAACGGGAGCTCGCGGTAGACGCAGCAGCTGGAACGGATCCCAATAATTATGTCTGGATCCACCCAGCTGCGTGAGTGACAACTGGCTCTGCCTATCTAGAGGCAGAGCCAGCTGTGCCCCCCCCCCCCCCGTCCGTTCTGCCAGTCAGCGCTGGAGGATCGGACAGGGGAGGGGGGAATCCAGTCCCTCCCCTGTCACGGCTCTCTGCCGGCACAGGATCGAGAAGTGAGCGAGCGCCGGTATGTGTTCGCTCACTTCCCGATCTACTGTCGACCTGTGACAGTTTCATTGTCACAGTTCGGCTCAGATTATGTGGCTGAGTGAAAATCACTCACCTCATAATTCTCCGTTATGGTTTTGTAAGTTGCAATATATTACATTTTTGCTTTTGGATTTAAATACACTTTAAGCCCAGCTCCAGCTTGATAATATAAATAAAACTGCATTTCCCCAAACATATTTTTTTTCCGGTCCCAGCACCAAGCATCATTCAACCACTTCCTGTGAGCCAAAGCTGTCCATGACACATCCACTAGGCTAGCGCCATCATGCAGCTTAAGGTGTAGTTCCACTTTTGCAGCCAACTTGGTATAACACCTATTTAACATGTTTGTTATATGGCCATTTTTCAGTATTCAGCGCTGCGGTACTTTGACTGACATTTATTCCGTCATGCAACGCTGTACTTAAATTAATTTTATACCATTTTTTAGGGACACAGAGCTTTCTTTTTTTTTACATTTTTATATTTGACTTTTATTTTATTCTTAATGTTATTGCTATCATTATGTGCTAGCATTACGTGCTATCACATAGGGGGCTAACAATCCCCCTATGTGATAACACAGGCACACTGACAGGACCTCTTTATGAAGACCTGAGGGGTCTCTAACACCCCTAATGTCACCTGGGGACCCCCATAGAAGCTGATGAAGCAGAGATCTTAACCCCTGTAAGATTTTTATTTCTGTTTGTCCCTACTACAGATTTCCTCTCACTTTCTGTATGGTAAATCCATTATCAGCAGGACCGGAAGTGAGGATAAAGTGCTAATGGGGCCCCAGTTGCAATAAAAACTCAACAAGGGTTCTAAACCTTTCCTACTATATCCAAAACTAGAAAAAAGTTTTTGGCTCAAAAACATTTTAAAGTGTTCGAGAATAGAATAGCAATCACAGTCTACATATTTCTCTCAAAACGTGTTTCTTTGAGAATAGATTTTGGATGTGGCCAGCTCGCCTCTTTAGATTACTCTAGAACACAGCTCCAATTTTCTCCTTGGTTAATGGTATGGGTCACACTTTTGTATAATTGTACATTTTCTACAGTTCTTTTGATAATTTACAAGGAAAACTATTGATCCTATTCTTGTAACTTACTATTGTCTAGATATTTCATTTACCATCTAAACAGAATGCAGAACATAATAGAAAACTATGAAGGTAGCCAATTAACATACATTCCACCATGCGGTAAAAGCATGAAAAAGAATCTTTTTTTGTTGTTGCTAAAATCATCACATTGTACTTCCTTCTAAAGCTTTCAAGCAAACACTCATCTTTGCACATCTCTACCTTGACCTTATTTAGCTTTCTAAATGACTCTGATCATTTTGAAGAGTTTTTCAATTTTTTTATTTTAACTGTAAACCGCAGCAAGGTTGGTTTGAACTATGTTTATTATTTTTTCATTTGCAACGCTTCAGTGTTTGATGTTTTTAGCAGTGAAAGCTTTATTTTAAGACCGTAAATCATATTTATCTTGTGTGATCTGAATGTTTGCTTTCCATCGAAGAATGCAGCGCTGACCGATACAGCTGTAAGCGTGCAATTATTTTCCACGTTCCCATAAAAGCAGAGTGCATGTGTCAGCGTTGAGGAAATGCCTGCTATCAATTTCTGGGCGGTCCTCTAGAGGGCAGTGTGTCATCTTCTTCCCAGAATGCATGTGCCGTATTCTCCCGAGCATTAATGAGGGCCTTTCGGGGTAGTAAACATTCTGGAGCAAGAGAGGAAACCTGACACCACAGACAGGTACATATTACTTGCTGTGAGAGACCATTAGAGAACTAATAAAACTTTTCGCTGCTGGTGAAGCAATGGGAATCATTAGCACATTTCTGCTAGTAGCAATATTATGTTATTCAAATCTTTCCTTGCCTCTGGTCATTTTGCAACTTTATTAACCCTTCTCCTATCAATGGATACTATGTCGCCCAACCGTATGCTTAGCTTGGAAATACAAATTTAGGAAACAGCTCTCTGTTTACACATGTGCTTTATGTAAATGTTTAGTGTGAGGAGCCTCATTAGACTAGAAAATGTCAGGGGGGTATGGTTAGACGTGCAGTAAAAAGTTTCTTATAGGGCCAGCTTTATGCAGTTCCAGAAAATAAGTGAATTCTTGGAGGCAGATTTTACCTCTGTCATACCTCCCGATGTTCTAAAAGAAAGAAGAATGTGTTTTCACACCAACGTTTGAAGACATCAGTTTCACCTCTACCATATATATTCTAAAAAAACTTGTGTGACATCTGAAACGGTATGGGTAAATTACATCCACCCTTACCCATAACACTTACAATGATTCCTAGAGAATCTATTACCATAGCCAGATAAAATTATAGCTTGATTTCCTCCCAGAGCTCAAAGAAACTTTGTGACTGATAAGCAGCTGTTTGTCTCTTCAAGCACAATAAAAGGAGTCCTTTTCTGAGGTTGTCATCTAACGTCTATGCAAAGTTGATATTGGGGATGAGTTCTGGTTCAGAGCAAAGCCAGTCAGAACCTGAGCTCCTCCAAAAAGGAAGTACAATGGGCCCTTCTTCCCAATCATCGGTGGGCTGGGCATTTTCCACCCCGCAGCTGCATGTAAACAAAGGGGTGGAATGTTCTATCATCAGTTACCTTATATGGCCAAATAACCATATTTGTAAATTATGTAAATATAATTTACAAAATATAGGAATGTAGCCATATAAGGACAACGACGTCACTGCATCTCATCCCTCTGCTTACATCAAGCTGCAGGAGTTCCTTGGCTGCAGCTGACTGGGGAGCACAGAAGGAGTTTTTTTGTGCTTGGGAGGAGCTTTGGTCTGAACCTGAGATCATCCCTGGTTGATATCTCATGCATTAAAGTGCAAATGAAGCCAAAGATTGTTTTTTGATTTTTTGATTTTAGAGTGGAGAGGGACTTAAACCTTGGTTAGTGTTCAAAAAGCAGGTGCACATTTACACCTGCGCTTTTCATGGATGATTCTCAATCGCGCACGCACATGCGCGTTTGTGTACCGTGTTTGCTGCGCGTCCCCATTGAGCTCAATGGGGCCTGGATAAGTGACAAACACGCCAAAAAAGCTCATGTAGCAGGTTTTTGTGACAAGTGTTCTGCGATTTTTTGCTTCCGCGTTTGTGTGCATTTTCATGCACCCAAACACAGAGCAAAAATGCATGTCTTCCTGGTCGTATTTGGGGTGCTATTATAAATTAATGGCAATGCAAGCGTGTTGCACTTTTTTGCCGTGTTTCTGTCAACACGCACAAAAACGTGCGTGTTGCCGTGCAGGTGTGAATGCGGGCTGAATGATAATAAACAGCATTTTAAAGTCAGCAACACTTTAAAAATGTGCTAATACATTTTCAGGTGAATTAAAAATGCTCTCCATCTTATTCAAAGTGACAGGAAACATAGAAAGTGCACAAAATGTGTGTATTTTATTTTTTCTAACATAATTTGTTTTCTGTATTGTTACTTTTTTTAAACAATTTTATAAAATGAAAACATTTTACTGCAGCTCAGGGAATCTGCTTTGCAACAATCGTCTAAACTAGTTAAGGGAAACCATGAAACCTGACTTACAGCCTTATAGTGACACAGTTAAATCTTAAAATTGCATTTAAGTACCTTATCTATTAAAACAAATGTATCTTATTTGTGTATCACTCGGCTGTAGATCCTCAAATCATCTCTGAATTGGTGCTGACACTGTCTTTCCTTCTGGAGGGTGACTACTTTTGTTCCCCATGGTCCCTGTGTGTGTTGTAAAGTAGCCACCGCTCCAACCACGCTCCCATGATGGACTACAATCTCAATTATGATAGCAATGTTGGCAACAAACTCTTTAAGTTGAACTTCTTTACAAAGGCTAGATGCCACCACCTAAAATTGGTGGAGAAAAAATTCCAGCACAAGGGGCGATGGGGGTTCTTCACAGTAAGAGCGGTTAGGGTCTGGAACTCACTGCCACCGGTGTGTGAGTTCCAGATTCCGGAGTGGGGAATTGTTCAAGAAACTTTTGGACAATTTCCTGAGGGACCATAATATTCAGCAGGGATACAAGTATTCCTAAGAATGAGTTGAGTGTGCACCTATATGGGTTGGACTTGATGGACGTATGTCTTTACTCAACCCCAAATACTATGTAACTATGTAATTAAATTAGTAAACTAAATGTGAGATTGTAGCCCATCACGGGTTAATTGCCTTTTGTTTTTGGAAACACCATTTGGAAGAAAAATGATCTAAATGTTTGATGGTGTAGCTGACACTGAAGCCAGCATGTGATAAAGGTCCTCCTAGCCTTCACAAAAATTCTGTCCTATCTAGCAGTAACCCCAAATATGTTTTTAGATGACAGCCACTAATTTGTAAACTTCAGAGTAGTTTTGTGTCTGTTTCCAATAAAAATAAGCATCACCAAAGTGTACATAACCTGACACCATCATTATTTACTGGTGATTTTTATTCTAACCTCTCCATAAAAGCAAATTCATAAGTGAGATGTATGGGGTCTGCAGACAAATTTGACAACAATACCCAAAATGTCCCACATGCTGTAAAATGTTCAAAAGCATAAATTTTAAGAGTAGGGCTGCCACTTGTCATACATCTTAAACAACAACAAAAATCAACTCATGACAAAACACAGATAATAACCTTTAAACTTTGTGTGAGCTCCAAACGCTGGCATTTGAATAAATGGGGCATTCCCATTTACTTTACAGCATTTAGCAAAGGATAATAACCTTTGTGCTATATTATAGACAATCTAAAGGAAACCTGTGCTTACTCTCCCCCTTGACATCGCTCCTTTAGTGAGGTTTATCCTTGCTTCCTGCCCTGCTGACAACATTTTACCAAACAAAACATGTAAAGGGGAACTCTGAAACAGCAACACAGACATAAATAAATATGCTTTTATCTAGCGCAGTAGGGGAAAGCTTCATCCTTTCAGATTTTACTTCTGTCTGTGTCCGGTTGCAGATTTTCTCTCACTTCCTGTCTGACAGGAAGAGATGGTAAATCTCTCCAGAGTCTCGGGTAGCAGTAAAAATTGGACAGGAGTTCTAACCTCTACCCACTCTATCCAAAACTATTTGGCTTTTAAGTACCATTGTAGTTGAATATGCCCTAACCTTAGTTAGTATTATGCACTTTCTATGGATACTTTACAACACTAGTAAGGCATAAATTCTGGAAGGAATAACGTGTCAGTCAGTGTAAATTCTACAATGGATTTCATGGAAACTCAGCTGCAGAAAGAAAGCATATGGGTGTTCGCATCAGCAAAAAATAGAGCAGTTGCAGTGAGAGTGTAAGAGTTTAAAGTAAACCTTGAATGTAAAATGCCAGGTCCACTTTTAATTGCCTCCCTCTGTCACTTTATGAAATCTGAATACATATTTAAATAAACACCTGTAGGGGGAAAAAGTTGGATAGTACACTTACCCTTTCCTCCCCAACACCACCTAGACAAGGTTGAGGTCATCCTTCTTCCAGTAAGATCTAGAGACTGTAGAGTACTCCAAATCCTGATGAGAAGACCATCCTAACATTGTGCTGCAGCATCTTCTTTTGAAATTTGGAGTGTTCCCAATTCCTTTGGTGCTCATCGGCAGGAGGATAATGTCACCCCCTGCACCACTGAAGCTGGAGGAAAGGTGAGTGTAATATCTTTTTTTTTAATACTTATGCTGGCAAGGGGGGCATTTAAAAATGGGACCTTGCTTGGAGTGCAAGGTCTGCTTCAACTGTAGACCTTGCCAAATGCAAAAGGTAAATTCGGTTTTCCAGCATTGGATGGAGAAAATGGAAACGCTTTCTGTAGGTGATCATTATGCTTAAAACGGATATGTGATTACTCTCTATGATTTTTCTTATCTAGCTACAGATACAATTTAAGGTTCAATGCCTGCTAGGGTTTTATAGCAGGCTTTTGTTACAGTTGTAGCCACTCATGTCAATAGTATGGCTATACAGCTAGCTGGTATCTTTACATATGTTAATGATATAATGATGTTTAATAATAAAAAATATTTTAAATATACAGTTCTGAATGCAGACAACCACCACTCACTTAATGGAGCAAATATAAAATGAATTGAGCCGAAAATAAAAGGCTTAACATGCATTTTGAATGCAGACAACCACCACTCACTTAATTTTAAATTTGTTTGACATGTAAAACATCCTAGACTTTCGAAAAATGTACTGCACCGTTCTAAACGGACAGGGGGTTTGGGTGTCCCCAATCTCTTGCAATACTACAGGGCAGCGCGGGTGGCTCAGCTTTCCTCTGTGTATGACCAGGGATATACACCAGATTGGATCCTAATGGAATCTCTCTCTGCCTCGGGTACACCAATTGATGCCTTGAAGTGGATGTCCCTGAGGCAGAGGCCGGTCATTATGGCCCCGACTTTGTCTTGTTCTTTGATGGTATGGGACTCATTGCGAAGGGGAGGTGGGTTGGTGTCGCCTCACACTCCTCTGGCTCCCGTCTTCCACAATCCTAATTTCCCCCCAGGGGGATCTCCTGGAGTGTTCCATTGGTGGCAAGACAAAGGTCTGTACCGCATAGCACAATTCTTTAAAGGTCGCAAGCCACTTACTTTGACCTACTGTCAGGAGGTTTTGCACATGCCATCTTCGAAAATACTTTCACTACAGACAATTGTTACACTTTTTAGGTTCTTTGAAAACACCTAACGCGATGTCTCCCTTTAGAACAACCTACGAACATTGGTGTCTTGGAGCCGGGGGCCAGAGGGGGGGAGTTTCGCTGCTCTATTCCCTCCTGGTAGAATCTGAAAGTAAATTACCCTATATGTTAGCTTGGGAACAAGTCCTGGAAAAGGTTATTCCTCTGGATGTCTGGCATCAATGTTGTCCCTGTGTGTCATCTGGTTTACTCAATATTTCACTAATAGAAGCTAATTATAAGGTTTTTATCTAGGTGGTATTTGATTCCCGCCAGACTAGCGAGAATATACCCAGAGGTTTCTCCTCATTGTTTTAGGGGATGTGCTCACTCGGGCACGATATATCACATATGGTGGGAATGCCCCAAATTGAGACCTTTTTGGAACCGGCTTTATGCTCTAATATTTAGGGTTACTGGGGTGAGAGTCCCACGAGATCCCCAATATGTGTTGCTGAATTGCCCGATTCCAGGACTGTCTAAAGCTTTGGATAAATTAATTACTTTCTTTTTGTTGGCAGCCAAAATAACCATAGCTAGGGCTTGGAAAACGCCAACAATTCCATTCCACTTGGTTAAACAAAAAATTTCGTGGATTATGGTCCATGAGAAACTTCACAGCATCCTCCAAGATACTAAAAAAAGCTTTGAATTGACCTGGACCCCCTGGTTGTTATCTACAGGGATGCTGGAAACCGGGTAATTTTCATTGAACAATTTTTCTGGAATTTTTCTCTGGGGACTATGTTTAATGTTTAAGTAGATGTTGGGCTATTTGGTCGGGGATGGAGCTACTCTTTTCAGACTCTTAAGCTGTTCTGCGTCCTTTAGCATCGATTTCCTTTTCCTTTTATTGTCTGTTTTTTTGGGTTTTTTTCCCATTATGCTCGCACACGTGAGCTGTTTAGTGCATTGATGTTGGACAGAAAGTCTTCTATTTATATAGATATGGAGGAGATCATAACAAATATTTGCTGCAGACATAGGCGGATCCCTATGCCAGATATTCCTCTCAGACTGTTTTGAGTTCTGTTTTTGCTGATGGGGATAAATTGGCAAGAATAGGGTGATAGATATGATCTGTTTTACAGAACTATTATTTATTGTGTGTATGGCATCTAGTGATCCCCCCCTACTACTTGACTATGCTAATGTGGAAGAATCTGAAATGCAATTGTATGCTATACTGATTGTGCATCATGTGCTATTTTATTGTTTTATTCTACTTTGGAAAATTAATAAAATACTTTGAATGGTAAATATACAGTTCTGACAGCTGCCACTTTGCAGATTTTATGGCACAAAATTAAAAGAAGAGATATGGAATACCAGCAGCGCTGATATGTCTGGTTAAAATGTCAAAGTGGACTCTCCATGGTATCTAGCACAGAACAGAGTAAACAAGCTTTGCTGCTGTAGCAATTGCTAGGCTACATTATATATTATGTTCAATGTTTGTAGCTCACATGGATACTTTAACTTCTGCTTTTATTGGTTTGTTTCTTTAACAGATGGTAAATAACACCTAGAGGCAACGGTGGTATTCTCTCACCCCAACTTTACTTTTAGTTATGGCACCAACCTCATATATTTGTGTGGCTGGTCCTTACTCCTTTTAATCTCTGGGGCTACATTTGTACGAAACAGCCATAGCAATGAATGAGGCTACAGTGTTCATTTGCAGTGGGTGCAGGGCCTGGGCTCAACTTTTTTTCTTTGTAAAAGCCATATCTTTCAACTTTGTAACTTGAGAATGAGGGATACCCTAAGGCGAAGGGTGCAGAGAGCACACCATGGCAAAAATGGGTGTAGTTAAATTGCACTTAATGGGCATGGCTTAAAGAACCATGGTTAAATCGAGTCTTACCCTACATATGGTATACACTGTATACAATCTACAGTTCTTGTACCCACAACATACTCCAGTCTTACTTACATATATTTAAAGGATCAATTTTAAAAAATCCAGCCATGTGTGTACACAAAGATCCAGAGTGACAGAGCTCAGTGCATGTCCTGCCTCCTGTGTACACACAGATGCAGTTAGGGGCTGAGGAAAAAAAAAGTTAAAAGTTAATTTCGAAGTGTGTATAGTTCTGTCCCCATCTGTTTCTTCTTCCCCAGTTTATTGCACGTGTCCCATCGCACTACTGACTCCCAGATTTTGTGGTCGGTGCTGCAGTGACAAGTGGAAGGTGCTGCAATCACAAGCAATGTGGAGAAGAGTCACCGGCACACCCACTGTGATATAACTCCATCCTTTATTGATGCAAGTTAAACATATCACAGACCAAATGATCTTTTGTGGCCACAAGGGGTCCCTTCATCAGGCAAACAATGTCTACAAACAAACAATTGTTTGCCTGATGAAGGGACCTCCTGTGACCCAAAAACATTGTTTGCTTTGTGATATGTTTGACTTGCATCAATAAAGGATGGAGCTATATCACAGTCAGTGTGTCGGTGACTTTCCTACCTCAGTTTTTCCCCCTCTCACCAGCCTTGCAGGTGTCCTTGTATATGGCAGCCAAAATGAACTAAACAGCATTAATCCCGCTGTTCAGTAAATTTACTCCAACATTTAATTTGTATCCATTCAGAAGTTTTTGAACTGCATCCAATGACAGTATTATAATTCCTTGAGTGTCTGCAGTACCAAAGCCTCTGATTAGTTATACGTTCCAATGACAGAGTACACTTAATGAATGAACTGCGGAACTGATGCTGTTTATTTATTTTGTCTCAGTTCGGCTTCTGTGGGACTGTGAAATTTGGGTCAAAATTCAGGACCATCCCACAGAATCTGTGACTGGGAGGTATGGGAGGTATTCATAGCTCTAAACTGGGGTTGGGAAGTCTGAAAGGCTGTTCAACACTGGGCAGAGCCACATGGTGAAGATCTCTGGAGTGGGGTTGAAGGTAAGTATTCTGCCATGTGGGTTACACTGAGTGGGGAGAGGGAGACCTGTAAAGGACAATTTCACTAAAAGTGAAGTTGTCCTTTAAACTAAAACATAATCCTTTTTTTTCAAATAAATAACTGTACATGCTAGAACTAAAAATCAGAATATAGCTATGCATGCAGGAAAAAAACACAACTAAAACTATTCTGTGTCAGTAATATGACAGTATGTTTCATTTTTATAGAACGGCAAATCAGCATAACAACAACCAATTTGCCTTGCAAAGAAGTACAGCTTTCTTGTGAGGCCCACAGCTTAGAAGCACTAAGTTGTTTTTGTTTTAGAACCACATTAATTCCAACCATTTGTGCCCTGACTATGATTTAATCGAGTGTTTTGAGGTCTGGCATGGCTCCCCAGTTCGTCCAAATACATTACTTACAGCTGCTGAAACGCCTCTGTTGAACAGTCATAACAGTGAGAAAATGTCATGCAAATGTTATTATGCTACTCCAGGAGTGAGGAGGAGCAAATAAGGATACCCAGATTGCGTTAAAGGCAAGCTGTGGTTTCAGGAGACTGCAGCCAAAGATGTGAGGCAGACTCTTACATTTAACACTGCATTTTAATCCTAATGACCTTTCTATGTTTGCTGTATGGCTGTAACCCGCAGCCTCTTCCTTAGCAATAAATCTGTCGAGAGAACAGTTTGGAGAAAGTCTTTTTTTTTCTCAGCCATTGTCGATCCAAGCCCAATACACAGTTGACCTTTTAGAACCCTTTAATCTACTTAAACTCACTGAAATGTATAGTTTCACCACTGACTTCCTGCACACAGCTAACTTCTGTAGCACAATAACAGTACATTGTTCGTGGAAGTACATGGTGCATTTAATGGTACAGTAGATATTAATGCCTCATATAAAGCAAGCATAACAAATGTAAGGTCACGCTTGTTTCACAAATGGATGTGGCTGAAAATGGATATACAGGACAAATGTGAGATGCTTATATCAAGTAGCATCATATATCAATAAGATATATACTGTACATGTTTTTTTCTGTTTAGTAATATTGTTGTAAGCTGTTCTTCAGAGGTTCAAGATCTACGGCTAAATGACAGAACTGTGTATCACATTTTTAATACCCATCCCCCAAAATACATTAAGATATTTTTGAGTTATGATAAAAAGAAATAATAATTACAATTACACATCTAAAACTGTAATATGCTGGTAGCTCAGGGTCCTATTTAAGAAAATACATAAAGGCTATTTTTACTTTACATGACTGTTGCTACATTTGGTGGAATGGCATCAACAAGTTCAGCATGATATCATCTTGTCCAACAGAAGAGGTTCTTTAGCATGCTACCATAGCTCCACTGCAATTCACAAAACAAATGTGTTTGGTTAAAGCCTCCACACGTCACCATGTCTTTTGGCATGAAACATAATGGTTCCATCTTGGACTCTCAGACCCCATCAAGTCCTCTGACTATGGTGTCTAATAAAGTGATTTGAAGGGTTTTGAAGTCGTTTGCTGTAACCCAACAGTAACAGCAAATATATGTGGCCCAACATAACTTATAAGAATCATACTTCATGCAACAGTACACACAGTCCAAAACCTCCTTTAATACTTCTGTACATCCAAGGTATACAGGTCTTAGGGGATCCACCATGAGAGGCACATTGTGGAAACCATGTCAAGTCAAATGAAAAGCAAAGGATTAGACACTAGCATTGCTCTACGGCTGATCTTTTCTCCATTACTGACTTACCATTCCTTGTTCCGCACTGTGTATCCACGTGTAGGTGCCCCTCTTGGTAGAGCTGCAATGCTTTGCTTCCTCATTGTAGCTCCAACTAACGGTGATTGATGATCTCACAAACTAATTACTGGTCTGAGGGTAGGTAGCAGGCGCTACAGATCTAGAGACTTAAAGGAGAACTATGAGGTGAGTGAAAATCACTCATCCTCATAGTTCAAGCTGACGTGTGACAATGAAACTGTCACATGTCGGCTCAATAGATCGGGAAGTGAGTGAACGCATACCGTCGCTCGCTCATTTCTCGATCATCTCACTGCAGAGAGCAGTGACTGTTAGTCCCGCAGGGATTCCCCACCTCCCCACTCCGATCCTCCAGCGCTGTCTGGAGGAACGGACAGAGGAGGGGCGGGTACAGCTGGCTCTGCCTCTAGATAGGCAGAGCCAGCTGTCATTCACGCAGCTGGGTGGATCTCAACAGCATTGTCAGGATCCGTCCTGGCTGCGACGGTCTCAGTATACTGCGAGCTGTAGCTTGCGATATACTGAGTTTTGGGTTATGGGAGAAGGTTAGTATATGTCCTCCCGTGACCCTTAAGAGAACTATGGGGGAAAACATTTACCCCATAGTTCTCTTTTAATGAAGTAGGAGCATGGAGATCCTTGCACTGCAGGTCCTCGGGCACAGTTTACTCTACAGCAGGCCCACAGAAGACCACTTCTACCAAATACCAATACAAACCACAGTTACTAGCTGTTATTCTACAAATACTTGTATATGTATTCAGGTGCTCATATATCTGAATTGTAATTTACCAGGTAATTGACTGCATATCAATAATTCATATTAATCACAACAATTTTGACTTTAGCTGTCAATTGTCTCTACTAAAGTAAATGATTATGGTTAATATGAGTTATATGTGTAATGGGTGATAGTTTATAAAATATTATACCAGTGAACAAAGTGTTGACATGTCATGGAAAAATCTACAGAGCACTAAAAATGTTTTACACCTGCTGAATTTATTTTCCTTAGCATTTAAATAAACAGATGTTTTTGTGTCTTCCTTTAGTCAGCAGACGTTTGCAATAATTTTATAAGCCGCAGAGTTATGGATTCTTTTGTTGAGTAGGTTAATGCCTATGTGGGATTTATGTAAATACAAAATGATTTTTTCTGCTCAATTTCAAATATATTCAAGTTTCTGCACATCTGCCATCCTGTATCCCTTCCAAACAAAAACCTGTTTAAACCTTGCAGGTGTGACACGCCGGGATGGAACATCTGTGAGTTATAGGCGGAAGTGATAGAGAGTACAGTTGATGAGATCAGCTGCTCTCAACTAGTGCATGGCATTTGTACGCCTTTGTAAATTCACCAATTACTGTGAATGTACAGCTTTCAGATGAGTACTCCGTGCAGCTGCACCTCTCTGATGCTGGGCATGTGTAAGCTGCATTGATTCTGCTGTGTGAGAGCTCTCCCACGACCCCTTGCTGAATTTATCTCTTGTTCCTTTGGCCTTTTTCATCATCGCTGTTCACTGCACAAATAGACCATTTTGTAGTTTCCACCCCTTGACAAAGATGACAGATGCATTAAGTTAAATAGCTGAGAGATCCAGCTGATTCATCCAGGATCCCTAAGATATTCTTAAAATGATGGTAAAAAAATACCTTTGTATTTGAGAAAGGCTGCTCATCAAAATATGCAATTAGATTTATACGGCAATCTTACAGGGAGAAAATAAGTGCATCTATCTTTGTTAATATATATGTGAACCACATCACTATAATCTCATATTATCTTTAAAATAGTAGTGTAATTTCCCAAAGACATTTCCCATCATTTCAGCTTTAAATACAATAATAGTTGGTGATCTTGTTATGAAGATTCTTGTTCACGCACTTCTGTTATAGGCTATCAACACTTTGTCCCTGTCTGACTACATGCAGCCATGAGGATGCACGCTGCACAGGCATGCTCCACTGTTTTCATGATCAGGAAAGACACCCTGAGAAATGACATATAGACTGGCATAATGGCATATAGACTGGAAGTGGCTGTTAAGGAGGTGGCTGTGGAGCAGGTATATATGTCCTAAATGTTGCAAGCACTAAGCCAGGATTGCCCAGACAGGTCTTAGAGGATCCTCCATTACAGGCAAACGGCAGAAGCAGGAAACAAAAACTGTCTGGCAGCAGTATACAGAACCAATCAAACTATGGACTGTTGGTTTCCGCTATGTTTACACCTGCCAAAAGAACATTAAATCTGATACTGCAGTTAACATAACAGTGGTGGAAACCAAATTGGCAGCCCAAAGTTCTGCTCTTTCCCGCTAAGCTCTGCCTCTTCACTTCAGTGTTTTGCAGCAAGCTTTACTTATCACGTAAAGTAAACTTTACTTATCAACAGAAACAATATGAACCGTTATTTCTCATGTGGAAGACAAAAAGAATAGGCAGAACTGGTTTCACATTATCGTGGTATCAGTGCACAATTCCAAAGTAATGAAACCACCTCTTTCCTCAAGACTGATCTGTCTACCAGCCCCATAAAAGTATATGAGACTTAGACATCTAATCAAGCAGCAGGCTGAGAAATGTAAACAATGCTGTGGGCCTCAGATCTAGGTAAGTACAGTAATGGGGGGGGGCTACACCTCCTCAGAGGGTGGGGTCAAAAGAGTAAGGAAACCTTGTGGGATAGAACCTTTAATGCATGTTTTACTGCATTGTTGTGCATACAAAACAATCTGAAATGCAAAAGAATTATGCACTGAAGCACGTTAAACATAGATTTTTTTTCAATACTATAGTGTGCATCCAGCCTCTATGCTTCTGTCAGTGGCTGCAACACCCACACTAAGGATCCCATGTGGGATAGCACTCTTTGCTATTTTACTCCACACTATGTCTGCATTTTATAAGTTATAGCTTTATGGGTGCATAACACTGCAGAGTGCACTTCGTGATTCAAATGAACAATAAACTGGAAGTAGGAGGGTCTGGTCATATGTCCTGACAAAATCATGTAACTGAATCTGAGACTGAAGCACCACACCATAAGTTAATAGTTCAGATAGAAAATGATATCAATGTAAAATCATGTTGAAGACTATACAAAAAAGTCAATGCATTTTGGGCGCCAAAATTCACCCCCTTTATCAGGGCTAAAAATACAACAAAAAAGTATATATAAATCAATATAGTGTGTGGTTTCACAATGGATATACATTTTACTATGGATCATTTAAAGTCACCTGTCCCTTTAAGAAAAAGTATCGGTAATTGGTATCGGCAAGTACATGAGGGGAAGTACTTGTACTTGTACTTGGGCCTGAAAAAGTGGCATCGGGACATCCCTAATTAGAAGATATCAGTTTAGTATACTGTGTGATCAAGCTAGTAATAATATCAACAAAGGTAAAGTAATGAAATGTGCCACGCTTTTGCATGCAGGCCATGAAGGGACCTAAAGTGACAAGCAGCAAGACAAGTATGACATTGAGACTTATTTTAATGTTAGAGAGTGACAGCTCAACATTAAACCTGCTTTCTCCCCTAGATGGCACTTACTCCAAATATCTATTTTTACTTTATATATACACTGCATTCAGCCAGCAATAGATTACTACAGCAGAGATCTATTTCTGCAGGCAGATTAAAAGTCAGGTGTGGGAAGAGATTTGGGGAGGCTCTAGAGTTAGGCTTTCATGCTTACTTTCTATGGAAATAACCTCTATTTTTTAATTCCTCAGTTTACTTTTTCCTTTTCTTTCAGTTTTAGTATGAGGCCCTCTTTTTTTATGTGGTAGACAGCCACATCTAACTGCTAATGTAACTTTAGCACCCTTAATAACAATATGAACTTAGAAACTGCTTATAATGACAAATTAAGAAAGGACATATGTGTTGGCCTTGTTAAATAAGTCCACCAAATCAAACTCACATTCTATCTTTTACTATTTGGACAAATGACTAGCCATTGGATGTAGCAAGTCAACATTCACATCATGAAATTTCACACAATTACAAGTGAACTCCAGAATTTACATTAGGAGTGGTAACAAATCTTTTCTTGTGCTTAGAACCACATACATAAAAACAGCTGTGTTGGATAATGCACATCTGGAGCTTATCACCTGTGTCGAATCTCTGTTAGTAATTTACTAACAAATATGGCAGTATATTGAGGTGAAATAGAAAGAGGGTTTAATAAGGCAGATGCTGGTCCCTTATCTTTTGTTTTCAGAAAAGAATATGTAATACTATGTAATGTAAACATACACTTAAAGTGAATTTTTATTAAAAAAGTGAAAATGTAAGGTATAGCTGACATCTAAAAATATTAATTGTGCATAAGCAGTACCCTGAAATATTTCCTTTAGTCTTAAATGACTCCTAAAAATAGCAGTGAACACCCTGTGCCATGAGCAGCTTTCCTGTATATCTGCAGTGTGAGATCATCTAAGGTGCTGCCTCTAACTGCTAGCCCTACTGGATTTGGAGATTCGGTGATGTCTTTCTCATGCTGCTCACTGTTATCCTTGCAGAACAAAGCACGACAAGTCACTTATTGAGAAAAGATCAGCTGTAGGTTCCACAGTTCAGGACCTGTTTTGGCAAAACAGTTTCCTGGTATATCTTCCTATCAGCCTGGACAGGCCCACCCCTAGTAACCAGTGTAAAAAGGGACTCTGGCTACAGAGCAGTCTGATACAGTTACTAATGGGACTGCAGAGACTTGTGGGAAATGTAGTCCCGGAATCTGGAGAGTGCTAGAAAACAATGGAAGCAACAGTGCTAGCAACAGTGGAAAAGAACTACAAAGTTCAGAGTCCAGAGTGCTTGGAGAGAGGAAGGAGGAGAAAAGAACTGTGTCTGGGAACCAAATTTCTCATGCTGGAGAATTCACCACGTAGAGAAAAGAGGAAAGAGTTAGGCTAGTCTGCCTTTCTGCCAACAGCCTGCTGAACACAGCCACAGATCACGTCTGCTGCTGCAGTGGCCACTCTCAGAGACTGTGGTTTGCTTCTGAGGAGAGCAAATGGATCAGGAGACTGCTTGTCACGATCTGGATCAGGCTCGGAGTCAAGTAGCTGAAAGAGCAGGCAAAGTCATAGTCAAACAGGCCGGTACACAAGCAGGCGGTAGTAGTATAGGAGCAGGCAGAAGCGCAGTCAGAGTTCAAGCCGAGGTCAGTAGCCAAAGGTATCAGGTATGAAGTTGAAGATGATGAGACTAGTCGGTGAATCAGCAGCCAAAGGTCGGTACACGGGTAGCAGTATGAGCGGATTGTATCACAGGAGGAGCAAGGAAGCAAGATATTGGCAGGAGCACAATAATCTGGCAAACAGGAAGTGCAGAGGCATGGCTTAAATAGGAAGTTCAAAGGACGAGCAAGGAGTTCTGAGTTTAGCAGAAACTAGGTTTAACTGAATATTACACAGGAGATCAGGCAAGGAGCTATCGAAGGTTCTAAGGTGGTTCAGCAGGTAGAACCACTGCCATCTACAGCAGAGGCCCTGTGTTCAAATCCGGTTCCTGATACTGCTTAGATTAGGACTGTCACCCTGCCCATGCAAGATGTCATCTGGGAGGATGCTGGATTGAGAGGGTGGACCCCTTCACCAGCCACTGTGGGATCATCTGTGAGGCAGAAACCAGCTGATGTGGTGAGAGGCTTTCAAGCCATTAACTCTTTGTATCCCACACCTTGGGAAATCCTATGCTGTTGAGGGATCACCAGGAAGCTAGTTTATATTTGAAGCCTCGTACTCTTCTATATTGCCCAAGTTGTGTAGGAGCGCTGCAACTAAGGGCCCCAACGCCAACAAGACTTTAGTTCTACTGGCCAATAGCATAGCAAGGAGGGTTTAATTGCTGTTGGTGGAGTTATTTGCATTATTGCGTCATAGGTGCTCTATCATACATAGTCAGTTATTATCTGTTGCTTCATTATTGTCATTCACTGTCATTGTGTTTGTGCTAATAATTCATCCAGTGTGTTATTCTTCTGAATCACATTTGCTGTTCCATATTGCTATTGGTTCCTCTCATCTGAAATCCAGGGCTTTGCCTTATACTGTATTAAAACCTGTTAAATTCCCCAAGGTGTGTTGCTTTGTTGTGGATCCAGTTCATCATTGGTGTGGGACAGAAGAACCTGTATACTACAGTGACTTCTTTGGGGTGAGTGCTACAAAGATGACAGTGGTGGGAATTTATCAAAACTGGAGCAGACACAATCTGAAGCAGTTGCCCATGGCAACCAATCAGCCTATCTGTTCAGTTTACTCAGATAAGATTTGAAAATGAGACAGAGAATCGGATTGGTTGCAGTGCAAATTTGCTCCAGATTTTGTCTACTCCAGTTCTGATAAATTCCCCTCACTGTCTTTACTTTAAATTGTGCTGGCAAATTGTTTTTATTTATTTTCTCTTAGAGATGATTGTGAACAAAGGTTCAGTGTTTTTAGTTACATTTACTTTGCGAAGTGAACATTCCGTTTTCTAATGTAACTTTATTCCTGTTGAGCTTTATTTTTAGTATAGTTTTCCTTCAACAGAGGGTTAAAGTAAAAAGACATTGAAGTGTGATACCTGGGTTAAATATATTCTGGGCTTTGCATGAACCAAATAATCCTAAGGAGGAAAATTTAATGAATGTTTTTAGAGAAGTTAATGTACTTTGGCAAGACTGGAAGTCTGAAATGATTGTGGTTGTTAGGTTACTATGAGCAACATATGCTTTTACTAAACGATAGCCTTTATTTCTTTTCTAATCAGACATAAATCCTTTCTGTGTTTTACTTTCCTGAAATGTTGTGTTTAGGTAAAGAAAGCTGAATGAAGTATCTGACTCTAATAAGTAGAAACGACTACTAAAAATACTTTCTCAACATTCATTCATTTTGTACTAAAATAGTTGAATTACTGGTAAGCAGCGGTATGGGCAGAATTATATCCAATAGATATATATATATATATATCAATCAAGAATACAAAAACTAATGTTATAATTAACAATGCAATAACTAGTGAAGTACCAGAAAAATTAAGTCACAATTATATACCAATAAAGACTGATTACTGCATTTTTGCAGAGCAGATGAATACTTCCTATCTGTTACAATATTTATTTAAATGCAAGAAGCATACCATTATCAAGTATGGTTTTGTTTTAAGAAATGATAATTCAAGAGTACAACCTAGGTCACATTCTGTAGTCCACCAATAATGAAACGTTTTAACTTTAGCAGAAATGTAGCAACGTGGATGCAATAGACATGTTAAATTCTCTAGTGCCTGTAGTCTACATTTTATTAACATTTAAAATTGTAGGTAGAGTCTGGTAGCTGTACAGTATGTGTTGGGAAAATGTGCAGTGAAATCTTGAAGCCAAGGTTCCTAGTTCTGTTGCTGTGTTTTTAACTTGTATATGTTTTTAATTTGTTGTTATTATTGTTTTATACATATTCATAGTGTTCCTTAAACATGTATTATTTGTGGGGTCTCTCTCTCTTTTTGTGTTGTATGTTTTTGGCAGCTGGTTGGCACTACCATCTTGTTGATTGGCAATGAAGTCATCAGGCCAGCCTGCAATAGGCAGAATTTACAATTTGACAGCCGGCAATTTCTTTGCATTACCCACCAGGAGCAGCTGTCAAAATGCAGCAGCTCCTGTGTAAAATGACACTTGTAGATAGTCTACTCTAGTATCCTAGAGTACAGTATCTCACAGAAGTGAGTACACCCCTCACATTTTTGTAAATATTTTATTATATCATTTCATGTGACGACACTGAAGAAATGACACTTTGCTACAATGTAAAGTAGTGAGTGTACAGCTTGTATATCAGTGTACATTTGCTGCCCCCTCAAAATAACTCAACACACAGCCATTAATGTCTAAACCGCTGGCTACAAAAGTGAGTACACTCCTAAGTGAAAATGTCCATACTGGGCCCAATTAGCCATTTTCCCTCCCCAGTGTCATGTGACTCGTTAGTGTTACAAGGTCTCAATTGTGAATGGGGAGCAGGTGTGTTAAATTTGGTTTTATCACTCTCACTCTCTAAAGGTGCCCATACACCTTACGATTATCGTACGATAATCGTATGCGATCGACTTTTCGTACGACAATCGTAACGTGTGAATAGAGTGCCCGACCGATAGTACTGTACAATCGTACGACTTTTGGCGGTCAAGCATGTTTGAAAACTTTGCTAGATCGTACGATTTTCGTAAGGTTGCTGGCGTTTCCGTCCGTCAAAAGTCGTACGATCTACACTGCGCTTGCGCTAACGAAAATACGGCAAATAATTTACCGCATATCCTCCAGGTGCTTTTAGTTAATTACGTCTAAATTAATCTTGCGATCATCGGGGCAGGATGGGGCCGTCGTACGAAAATCGTACGACGGTTCGATCATCGGACGAAAAGTTTTGTCCGATAATCGTAAGGTGTATGGGCACCTTAATACTAGCCACTGGAAGTTCAACATGGCACCTCATGGCAAAGAACTCTCTGAAGATCTGAAAAAAAGAATTGTTGCTCTACATTAAGATGGCCTAGGGCCAGTTTCAGGATCTTGGCAATCTTTTTAGGCCCTAGGCTATAATAGCCTAGGCCCTTATAGCCTAGGGCCTAGGCTATAAGAAGATTGCCAAGACCCTGAAACTGAGCTGCAGCACGGTGGTCAAGACCATACAGCTGTTTAACAGGACAGGTTCCACTCAGAACAGGCCTCGCCATGGTCGACCAAAGAAGTTGAGTGCACCTGCTCAGCGTCATATCCAGAGGTTGTCTTTGGGAAATAGACGTATGAGTGCTGCCAGCATTGCTGCAGAGGTTGAAGAATACGCCGCACACTGCATCAAATTGGTCTGCATGACTGTCGTCCCACAAGGAAGCCTCTTCTAAAGATGATGCACAAGACAGCCTGCAAACAGTTTGCTGAAGACAAGCAGACTAAGGACATGGATTACTGGAACCATGTCCTGTGGTCTGATGAGACCAAGATAAACTTATTTGGTTCAGATGGTGTCAAGCGTGTGTGGCGGCAACCAGGTGAGGAGTACAAAGACAAGTGTGTCTTGCCTACAGTCAAGCATGGTGGTGGGAGTGTCATGGTCTGGGGCTGCATGAGCTACAGTTCATTGAGGGAACCATGAATGCCAACATGTACTGTGACATACTGAAGCAGAGCATGATCCCCTCCCTTTGGAGACTGGGCCGCAGGGCAGTATTCCAACACGAACAAGTATACACCTCTGTAGTGTGTTCCCTCCCAGCATGATCTATTGGTGGAATCTAGACACCTTTGTAGTGTGTACACACCCAGCAGGTGTGTTGTGCAAAGCCCTGCATGAATTGTAAGGTGATGTTGTGTAAATTAGCTCTACATTGTGTTGCTTGCGTTGATGAATGCAGGAATGTAAATGCATGAGCTAACCATTTTTGTCTAAACTGTGAAGCAGCATTATATATGCATCATGTGCATGATTTTTCCATATATGGCATTAGTGGAAATATGCTTTTAGAGACTTTTTGGTTGATAAATACGTTTTGCTGTGTAAAAATCACACGCACCTAGTGCGTGCGTGTGTTTAGGTTAGTAAATCACCCCCCTTAAGTCATTTTTTTAATAAATTAAATATATTTCTATCTAACACATTATTAAGCCTTAGTTAACCCATAATCAGCCCAGTGAACTTATTCCTCTCCTGTGCTATTATTTTTCTAATTATATTTTATCCCTATTTTTTTCCATTCATTTTCTTCAAGTTTTTCTCTTTTTCAGCATCACATAGTATGCAAGTATGCAAATTATAATACAAACTGCCTTTTTTCATTTTAAACTAACTTTTCTTTGTACCAGAAACATCATTATTGTGTAATTTTAAATTGGACAAATTATACAATAAAGTATTCACTTTTAATTTATTGTGAGACAACTTTTTTTTTGAAAAAGAGCAAACACTGGTCAAAACAGAAAGAAATGCAATTTTCATTTTTTAGGACTTTTTGTCTATAGATTTTATAGAAAACAAAATTGTTTTTGCAAAACAATATTGCCAAAAGAGAGCCATACACGTAAATGTAAAATAATGTACAGTATGTATTACTTTGTTATCTTAAGTAATGACAAAGTTATTGCCAAATAAACAGGCCCATAGTGGAAAGGTAAACATTGCTTCATCTATAAGGGCTATACAGCTGCAAGAGCTGAAGTGGTTACCATTATCTACCAACATGCGTAAAACTTTCAGCCTGAAGCATAAAGCACTATTCTCCCTTATGTTGTTAACATTTCTTTGTCTGAATAATGCTTAGTTGCACAAATATAATGACTCCCATATTGACTTATTTTTGAAGGCAGTACAAGCAACAATGGTGTTGTGCAAGGTGTAATAATCCATGACAACCAATTATATTTTACGCTGAATACAGAACAATAAAATATATTTGTTATAGTTGTTGTGGATCACTGCACTTAGCAGATTACATTACAGTAAACTGATTTACTTTTTTGTGCATTTGAATTTTAAAGTGAATTTCTGCTTTGCCCATGCAAAACTCAGTGCAGGTGCATTTGACCTGCTTCATAGGTGACAGGTTCTCTTTATTGAACCTGTCACTTCCAATACAGGAGTTCCAGCACAGCACTGTGCTGGAAATCCTGTGACAGGTGAGAGGGGAAGAGCACAGCTCTCCCCTCTCACTGTATACACGGAGCGGCAAGGTTAATTTTAACCCTGCCGCTCTGGTCACTGCTCTCCATCCTGAGGACGTTGGCGGCCAGCGAGGAGAGGACGGAGACGAAGCTGGGAGGACGCAGCATGGAGAGAGGTAGGTGCAGGAGAGGGAGGGGGCGGGGGGAGGACGGACAGGCTGCAGTCTAATTACTTAGATCTCGGCGACATTGCTGAGATCACTTGTAAAGAAACAAGCGGCTTCCCCCATTCTTCATTTAGCCCTGCTTGTGCAAAGCAGGGCTAAATGTAGAACACGAATTGCCGCCTGGCGCCCGGAACTCCATGTTCCAGGTGTCGGGTGACTTCAAACGTGTGCCGCCCCTCTTCTCTGCACCGCCCGAGGCCGGCCTCGGTGGCCTTGCCGGGAATCCAGCCCCGATGACATCAATCCACCATGTGCAAAAAATAGGCAATAAAATAGTGATCTATAAAGTGCCAGTCCTCCAAATTACACTGTGAATAAATCTTCAATGTGCAGGCAATTTTCAAAACCTCTGTGTGTTACACCACTGTGCAAACACTCCACTGCACTCCTCTCCACTCCACTCCTCCCGCATACATCCTCCTGCACGGCCGCTCAAAAAGCTGAGTTCTACACCTGGGAGCGAGTGGCACAGGTAAGTTTTTACCTCTTTAGTAACTTTTTTTATGTTTTTGCATATATCTACTGCTTGTTAGCAATAGATATATGTAAAAAAAATTAGACTTTAATGTCACTTTAAATTTACCTGTTGCTTTGCCCTGCATGGATAATTTATTTATTCACTTTATTGGCTGTTTTTTCATATTAAACTGTAGTTTCTGATCTACCCAATTTTTAAAAAGAAGGTTTTTTTTCAACCTTGTAAATGTATGTTTTGTTAGAATTACAATTTGCATATATTTTGTACAATTCAATATCTATTAAAGCAGACCACCAGCTGTAAAAATCAGCTGATGATAGTATTTTCAAAACTCACTTGTAAGGAAAAACATATATAACATATATACTTACGGTAGGTGACTTAGCACCTGACAGAGAGAATAGACATCCTATACAAGGAAATTCCAATTCCTGATTAGGACATGGCCACATTCACTTGTGGCTGCCAGCATCTTCAGAAGGACTCTAGTAAGTCCTTGTGGTGGGGGGGCTGTATTGTGTGTGTGTGTATGAGGTGTGGGGGGCTGCCATGCATGCTTGAGAGGGAGTAGCTGCATTGTATGTATGTGTGTGGGGGAGTGGATGCATTGCATGTATGTGTAAGGAGGAATGCTGCATGTTTGTCTGAGGTTAAAACTGCTTTCTGTATATGTGTGGGGGGAGTGGAGGTGAGGCTGCATTGTATGTATATGTGAGGAGGGATGATGCATCACATGCATGTATGAGTCGTATTAGGACAGGGGAACTGCCTTGTATGTATGTGTGGGAGGAAGGAAGCTACATTGTAGGTATGTATGAGGAGGGAGACTGCATTTTATATGTTAGGGGCAGGAGGGGTTACTTTTGTATGTATGTGTAAGAAGGAGGGGATGAGAGAAGCAGGGGTCTGCATTGAATGCATATGTGAGGTGAGGAGGATGGGTGCAGGGGGACTGCATTGTATGTATGTCTAAGTTGGGGCTGCATTATTTGTATGTGGTAGGGGCATTGTATATTTTGTGAGAAGGGAGTTGCGTTATGTGTGTGTAAGTGGGGCTGTATTCTATGCATGTATATGGAGGCGGTGTATTATAAGTATGAGGAGGGAGTAGCTGGCTATATTGTACAGTATGTTAGTGTGAGGAGGGGGCAGCTGGCTGGATTGTATGTGAGTGTAAGGAGGGGGCTGCATTGTATGTTATTGTAGTAGAGGTGAGAATTAGTGGAGAAGTGTTTGGGCAAAAATGTAAAGCAATGCTTTGCTCGGCAATGTAGCATTGTTTGATCTGAATTCATAAGTGAGAAAAGTTTTACAGTGTAATACTACTTTAAGTAAGCTATACAAGCAACAAATTTTGGTTGGTTCTTGATGAAAGAAATTCCCTGTGTGGGTGTCACTGTCGGCACCCTTCCACCCAGCATCCCTCGATCGTTATATTGAAGGAACCGGTTGGAAAATTCTCAGCTGAATGGAGCTGGCAGCCAATCAGCTGCAGGCTCCGTTCGGGTATTCTGACACCGACCACTGTCAGATTACAATAGAAACAGCAGGGATTTCATCTATCAATGCTCGTAAGTAGAGATGCACTGATACCGTTTTTTTGGTATCGAGTACCGATACTTTGCTTTCTGTACTCGTCGATACCGAGTACCGATAACAGTGCTTCCACTGTCATTGAGCTGGCTTCCCGGGCAATCTGATTGCCCGAGGAGCTGGCTCCATGTTGTCTGGCTGGCTTGATTGTGCTTGGCAAGGAATTGTCCCAGCCAGTCAGCATCGAGTCAGCTTCCCGGTCAATCAGGAAGCCGGGCGGCGAGTAATGACCCGCCCCCAAGCTTCCTGATTGGCCTGGCAACCAGCTTCCCAGCCAATCAGCATGGAGCCGGCTGTTCGGACGACTCAATCCTGATTGGTTGGAAAGCCAGCTTCCTGGCCAATTAGCAAGGAGTCGGCTGGGCTGACGACACGACGCTGATTGGCCGGAAGCTGGCTACACACCCAATCAACATGTGCTCAATGCTGATTGGCCTACGGCAATTTCATCTGACCAGTATCGGCAAAGGTATCAGAGCATTTGGGCTCCAAATACTCTGTATCGTCATCGATACCAGTATCACATTTGACTGCTTATTCGTACATCCCTACTCGTAAGAGTTGATGGAAGAATCTGTTCTATTTTATTTTTTTTTTGTTCAGCCCGCAGGTTGAATGCAAAAAATAGAACCATGTATACCCAGCTTTACTTACTTTTTTTTGCTCTCAGACTACCCTGTTCACCTGCTGAAGCTGGAGAAAAACCCACTAATTCCAGGTATAGAGGCACTTGTAACCCAGCGACTACCAAGTCCTTCTCATTGTTGTTGTAGAAAGGATCAGACCTTTAAAGATTTTTATTCTCCTGATCTTTATCTCCTGCTATATTTTTCATGATACAGCACATGTCAAGAAATCTCAGAAAATGCCGAGATCTTACAGGGAATCAGCAGACATTTTCCATAATATCCAATCATGTTCTCTACACACATTAAACTGATGCACATTGAAATCTTTCATACCAAGCAACAGTCATACTTCTTGTGTACCTTTTTGTGCTACCATACATCCTTTTACATAATACAACTATTTATTCACTTTTTCACTGGCAGAAATTTCATTTTTCTATTGATTCTTATAAGCAGCTCAATGTCTTCCTGTTCTTTATTTTTTAGTAAAATTCTTTTGATTCTGAAGCATCTGGCTTTCTTTCTTTACACTGTTTAAATCCTCTACACAGATTGTCTCAAAGAGGAACTTTACCCATATCTTTAAAATGACAACAAAGTCACCTTTAGAAATGTTTAGTAATGACAATCTACAAGCACATACTTCTAGATAATGGCAGGCTTTTTATTCTTTGCATTCCTTATTTTTGTTTTCTTCCCCAGTCTTCTGACAGTGGCCATGTTTACTATGGGCAGATTAATATATATCCCTTTACTTCCTGGAAATGTTACGTGACTAGGACATGTGACTAGGACATGTGACCATGCACATCGTCTCAAAGGAAAAAATTACTTTTCCTGATATCTCACAAGATGTTGCAGTTTAAAGATGAGGTTTCCCAGCAATGTACTGCTGATGTAACCTTCCCAGGATGCATCACTTGTGCACAGGCTACATCATTAATGCCTAAGAGGACCAGGAAGTGGAAAAATAGTAATTGTATGGAAAACCAACATATGTTTGTTTAACGAATGAATGTAAGACAATTTCCTATTCTTCTCTTCTATTCTAGATTCCTATAATCTTTCATTTCTGTAAGTAGCATATGTTTAATCATGAGTAATGTTTTGCAGTACAGACTTGTTGAAATGACTAGCCTCCTTTCAAGAATATTCTTACTCTATTGGTAAATTTATAAAATGAGACATTATCCATTTGTAATTTATTGGTTTTACTGGCAGCATAATTAAACTGGTTTCTGGTATAGACAGGAGCATAGAAGGAGCCAAGAAGCATGTTTCCTTTTTGCCACGGGGTATAGGTCTGCATTCTTTGTATGCTGGGCTGCTTGCCTGTAGCTATTGGCAGAGGGGCAAGGTACATTGTGTCACTGAGCAGTGCTATAGTCTATTGGCTTACTGATCTGCCACTTTGTGAGGGAAAAGCTCAATGTCACTTCAGATAGTGTTGCTCTTGCCAGCAGGGATATTTTGCAATCAGCTGGCACATTGTATGTCATTTAATGGCATACAGTGCATAAAACCCGACTTTATTGTTATCATACAGCCCCAACTCTATTGTCTGCAAGTAATAAAATGTTAGGGAGAATTCTGTCAGGAAAAGGGAAAGTAAGAGGCAGGGCAAAGGATGCCAGCTCTAAAGCAGACTGAGGCTACATCAGAAGCAAGCTTACACTGTATCCTCGCTGTAAAGCCAAAGTGGGGAGTTCAGAACTAGCGGTAATAGGACTCGAGTCGGGCAAGGCTTATTAGGCAGCAACAGCAGCTGCCCTGCAGCCTACTTCTCTAGTTACCTTGCCACCCCAAGGCTCTTGCCAAGCCCAATTTATGAGTAATACTGTAGTATCCTTTGCATGATTTTGGCTTACGCAACTTCTTATGCTTACACCGTTTCTGGCCATATTTCTACTGCTGCTTTGGAATAAACTAAAGCTGCCACTTCAATAAATCTAAAAGAATACATGTGTTTTCCAGAAAAGGGCTTCAAAGGCTGCTAGGAGCTACTGCTGTTTGTTTTTTATTTCCCAAGACTTTGTCCCAATGACCATGAACCTCCAAACCATTCTGCCCAATTTTGCATACTTTTCCTGCAATGTAACAGCTTGGCTTTAGGGGAAGTTTTTTTTTTGGGGGGGGGGGGCTTATTAACCCTCTATTATGTTTTTGGTATGTAGGAAAAAGACCTAAAATTAGCCACCATTCAACTCTTTGATTGTGACATATACTTGATATATTTATAGCTATGTGAGGAAATGGATGACTGCCTAATTGACACTACAAAAATATTTTTTCACTATTAAGTTTGTAATAGAATAAATCTGTGTGCAATTTGTGTGCAGAAAATAATTCCAGAAATAAACAACACAAGAAGTATTTTCTGGACTGAAACTTAACTTTTTTTTCTTTTGATATCAGTAGAAAGTATCTTAAAATGTAGATGTGCAGTAATATATGTCAAAATAGGCTTTAAAGCCCAAACCCATGTTTTTGTCTGGATAGTGTAGAAGGGTTTAATTGCTGTCTGTGTCCATCTAGATTCTCCTCACGTTCTGGGTGTCAGACAGACCAGGAATGGCCCCAACGGGGAAAATAAAGACATAAAGACACAATTTCTAGCAGAGTGAAGAAGGTTTGAGACCTCTATCAGGATTTTACTGTTATGTCCCCATGAGAAAGGGCATCAGATATGGAAGAGGAAGAAAAGGGAAATCTCCCCTATGGAAATACAGACAGCTTTTGAAATGTGACAGAAGCATACATAAAAAGCAGCAGTAATGCATAAAAACACAGTTCAGTAATTTTTTGACCAATACTATCAAGGTAATAGCGTAATAGATATTTATTTAAATACTAGATACTGTTTTAAAGAAAACCAGTAGTGAAAAAATATAGACATTGATGTTGCCTGGTTTATCCCTGTCTTCAGTAACTTTGAGACATTGAGATGGACAAAACATGCAGCAAGTGAAGTCAAGTCATTGTTGGAACTCTCAATCTACATGCTGTAGGTACCATGTCAGTGACTATGAAAATATTAAAGGAAACCTTTATTTGTAATTTATGATGTATTTAGAGAAATATGGAGGCTTCTGTTACTGAGCTCTTCTTTTGAAAATACTGATTGCCTGGTTGTCACATTAATTTAATTATTTCAGTATGTTAAGTCACAGACCCAAATCATGTATGCAGATCAGGAGTGCTAAGTTCACTTGCTGTGTGCTTGTTCCATGTCAGAGAAAGTATTGACTGCAGAGCATCAGAATGATACCCAGAAAACTATCACTTGTAGAAGTCAGCTTACAAACAGTGATTCACAAACCCATGTCTGTTTTCTTACCCAGAGATAGCAGAATAGTACAACTCTGGACTACTCTACAGGTATGTGACTTTCTATTGTGTATGCCCTAACTAGTAGATGTAAAAATACAATCATCTAACGTCTACCACTAGTCAAAATCCACCTTTGCACCCCAACCGCTTACCCATTTAGCATTTTTTTTTGTTTTTTTAAATTGTAAAACTTTTTTTCTATTTACTTAACTCCACTGTCCTTCCCTGGTGCTGCTTCTAGGAGTGACGACAATTGGATTCAACACTGCAGTTTGCGCCTGCACCAACCAGCTTTCTTTTGCTGGTCCCACCAAAGGACAGCCAATAGGAAGTGCCCACTTCACCCGGCCAGTGATGAGTTAGGAACCGAATCATTACATGACCATGGATTTAGGTAAGTAAAAGGGGTTTTAGCTTAGGAGTTAGTTAGGAGGGTGGGGAGGTACAACTGGTCAGAGTTCAGTTTTAAATAGTTTTAAATAATAATAAAATATTGCAGTATTTACAAAAAGCCATTTACCTGTATGGGTTTTACTTTTGCCAAAAACTGTGCTAACCAACAAAATCATTTCTTGTCCATAATCAACTACTATAGTGTACTGTTTACTTTTTTCTAATTATTTCCCTTTCCTAATTAAATGGAGAAATATGTTGGTAAAGGATTTTAATTTCACTAAGAGCACTGCTATGGCCGAGCCTCAGTAATGCATTGAAGGACAAAGGCGGAAGGGATAGGGAAAGCGTGTTTGAGCATGTGTTTTTTCATTTAATTGCAACATTCACCAATAGTTTAGGAGCTCCTGAGAAACAGTGGTGTACTGTTTGCACAAAGTATATACAGGCACCATATGGTGCTTGCGGTTCCATTCTAATGTTAGTTCATTCACTCTTTAGACTGGACAGGTTCGCTTTAAAGAACAGATGGACCCTATGGACTCAGACAACATCTATCATGTTCTTTTCAGAAGCCACAGGGATTTCTATATATATTTTTGAATGAAGGCGGATATCCTAATGTCAACGCATCAAGTCATTTAATCAGATCTCACATACCTGAACCTCTGCCAGTCCAGTCTTTCTGTTTGTCAGTGAACTTGGCTTTTGTTTACGCTCAAACATTGACTCTGTCCTTTCATATACTAAGCTGAAAAAAATTACAGTGATGATTAATGTGAAGCTGAATAAGAAGATGAATACTACAGCATTTGGCTGTCTGCCAATAAAAATTCTTCAGCTCCAGTCTTTTCTCTTATTTTGAAAGAAATCCACGTGTAAGGAAAATAGGTGTTTTCCTTCCAAGTTGTCTCTTCTTTTCTACCAAACCGAAATGCAGGGTAACTGGTGCTCAAGTAGATAGCAGAACGCAAATTAAATACACAATTGTATTCATTCACTCATTTAAAAATACGGTGATATTGGAATTTACCAGCCATTTTCTCTACATTAGATTTCTTTCACCCCTGCTTTCTAGATGAAACTTTGCAATCGTGCTAACATAGAGAGTATACGCAATGGTCACTTAAATGAGAGAGAAGGAAGCAAGCTTGAGTGAGTATGCTTTTTTTCCATTTTCTTCTTGAGTTAATTTATGTTCAGAGACCAATGTTCTAGCAGGGAAGTCAGTATACGATCTGTACAAACAGTATAAGGGTTCCTATTACATTCATATTATAGTCTGACCATACAATCTTTGTACAATCAACTTTAGATGTACCGAAAAAATGTAATATGAAGACCTACCTAATCTATCCAGTCAGTCCAGATCGAAAGGAAATTGGACAATGAAATTGCAATGTGTATGGTGAGCCTTAGTATTCAGCAGCAGGTAGACCACATAGAAAACACCTGCATATTTAAAAATGCAGTAATTAAATGTAGGGTAAAATACAAAGTGGGGATTTATCAAAACTGGACCAGAATCTGGAGAGTAAAAAAGCAGCTCCTCTCTTCAGTTTGTTCAGTTAAGCTTTGAAAATTAAAGAGACAGGCTGATTGGTTGCCATGGGCAACTTCTCCAGATTCTACCTCCTCCAGTAGATGGACTGAGTTTAAAAGGAAATAATAAAAGGAAATATGGTTTATATGGAATGGAATAAAACAATATGGGTAGATGCTGACCATTTTAGATTCTGCATTTGCAGAGCATGATAGTTTTGATATTTACGATGCAAATGTGTTTGAACCCCAATGTAAATTGTTCATTGTATATCTCCTCCCTTTATTCCTTCTGAATTTGACTATCCATTTGAAAACCACAGAGGGAGCCTATGATCAGAGATCCTGTCCTGGAGAACTGTCTCCCTGTCCTTTATTTACTGATATCTGGTCAATGACTGAAAGAAAAGTGGCTACTATTTGCTGACTAATGGTCATCATCTACACATTTTTTAGGTTCCATATCCCCTGTCAATCATTAAAATTATCAGGGATGCACAGATACCAAGTACCAGGTACCAAGTACAAGTAGTGTTACTTTTCCAGCTCCAAGACTAGACTAGAGAGAAACTAAGTTAGGAGGCAGCTGTCATTTTTAAGGAGCATTGGCTACGGGGCTCCTGGGCAAAAGTAATACCTGATCTACTTTAACTTGTAATATATTGGGTCAGTTAATTTATGAGCATTAGGAGGATCACTCTCGTGATGTGAAAACTAACTGAATAAAAAATATCATGCTAATTATTTAGATTCATAGTGCAGTTTTAAGTTTTTTTATGGAACACAATAGACAATCTCCAACTCTGAGATTTAAAACTGTCCTTTTTTTCTTCTCATAAAATATTTGAATTTGTCTTAAGAATTTTGAGGAGTCTCTTTATATTAACATTGGAGAGCACTGAGGCATGCTGGGCAGAGGTGGGGTTATACTGGGGCTGTCTTAAAACTTTTTTTGTTTGCCAGTGTGCCACCTGCTGTAGGCAGCAGTATATACTGACTGTTTCAGAATGCCTGAATTCCTGTACCCCTGAATGGTCTTCAAGAAAAAGATTTTACAGTTAGTACAGAAATCTTATTTTTTTAAACTTTTTTGCTTGAGGAATTACTATACAGACGTGGCACCAGCAACCACTAGTGCATCCAGGGCACAAACATAATGTCTGATCTATCTTGTAATATATTGGGAGGGTTAATTTATTTGCAATAGGCTCAACACTCTCTCGAAGTTTAGTTACAAGTTTTTTTATGGGACACCAACATAGACCGTCTCCAATTCCGGTTGTAAAATTCTCCTTTTTTTTGTCTTAAAATGTTTAAGGAGTCTCATAACACATGGGGGTTGATGTACTAAAGGCAAATGGGCTGTTCATTTTACAAGGGAATTTGCACTTTGCAGGTAACGTTTACCCCAGGTTCAGTGAATGAGATTAAGCTCTCACCACATTCGCCGAGCTAAGGGAAACTTCCAATGCAAAGTTTCCCTTAGCATTGGGAATTTGGTGAAATTTCACTTCGCAAAAAATACCCAATCATCTGCTAGAAAAAAAACAACAGTATATTTGCTTGCACATGATTTGGTTATGGAAGTCAGCAGAGCCTCACCTCATTTACTAATAACTATATGGGTTTAAGAAATGTGACATACACTGCCCCATTGCTTGAGAAGACAAAAGTGACAATAACGCATGTAAATCTTTTCTGTCTCCTAAACCTTTTTGTTACTAACTTCACTGTAAAGTGTAAATAGTCCTCTGCACATTTTATGTTTTATATTTGAAGAAAAATAGGGCAGCTCCCCAGAGTAACCAGGCAGATGTCTGCTCTATATTTATAATCTGCATTGACAAGTTAATACCTGGGATTTGAATATTAGAAGAAGTTCTGGTTTTGTTTTTTTTTGTTTTTTTTTATCAACCCCCTATATACTTTCAGTTCAAATATAAATTTTCTGTCTCCTAAGAGGTGCCTATTCCTTCCTTCTTCATCACAGCTTATGCAGATAGTGGATAATGGACAGTGCAATATGCTATTAGCAGCAATAGAACAATGCAAAGAAATTAGAAGAAGAGCCTGTGGAACAGGCATGTCTTACAGTCAACCCATTGTGTACTGATGGTCATGAGCTAGTGGACCTACAGCATAAGACGGTACATGGAAAAGCCTCAAACCACCTTCCTCCTCACTTGTTTCCACTCTGAGCTAGTTGCCACATTCATTATGAATAGCTGCATCAGATCAGATCACAAGAACAGTGGAGGGGGGTTAAAGTGGATTAACATTTAAAACAACAAACATATTAAATAATATTGTTCCTTCAAGATAAAGGTTCAAGGAATCCATGAGAAACCACTCTATATGAACTCCTCAAATTACCTACAATTGCTAGGGTGCCAGCGGTATGGAAAATCCCTGTGCCCTTTTCCATCAAGCAGGTGCTTCAAGAGGTGCCCCCCTTCAGGCACCTGTCCAACACTAGGTTAGTATTAAAGTATATGGCAAGCCAAAAATGTATTTCTAGTTTTGGATAAGAAGAAGGATTAGTACTCCTCCTTATGCCTCCTTCTTATCAGTTTTTACTGCTATCAATGCCTCTGTTAGAGAACTTTACCCTCACTTCCTGTTCTGCTGACAATGGTTTCACCAGACAGTGAGGGAAAATCTGCAACAGTGGCACAGAAAGCAATACAAATCTGTCAGGGGTTCTGGCCTTCCCCTACTTTGCTGAAGAAAATAATTTTTATTTCTGTTAGCGTTGCTGTTACAGAGCTTCCTACCCTATCAAAATCTAAGGAAAAAAAAGTGTTGGCTGAACATACACTTCAACATAGCACACCCATATACTGCAAATTCTCTTGATAAAGGAATTCCGGCCTCAATGCCTGTTGTGCTAAGCTGGTATCTAAACAGATTAATGGGTAAAAATCCACTCCATGTTAGATCCCAAAGATGGGTGCAAAAGATAAAGCGATGAACATAAGTAATCAGTGGTACTTCATTCCTAATATATACATGATAGATTGCAATGAAATTAAAGTTAGGTCAGTAGTCCCATTACTTCTTCACTTCTACATTAATACAAAAAAAGGCTTCCATTCAAATAATTAAATGGACCGTAAATGATCAAGTTAATGGCGTTCGGGGGAAAACAGAGCATTAGAGGACATGAACCCAAGTATATGCTAGGCACAAAAGCTCAAAACCATACACTTTCATTTGCAGTAATTGGCCTATTTGTAAATGGCCCCAATATGACCATCCTTCTCTCTCATTCCAGTTAACAACTAAAAGAAAGAGTACATTTATAGCACTGCATAGATTTGCAGAATATTATTGAAAATGTACTCCTGCTTGTTTTCAAATAATGCTGAGATTGTAAAGTTTCACAAGAATCATTTCATATTGCATTTCATAAATGCTCACATACAGTTGAAAAAGTGTTGGCCCCGTTCCTGATTTTCCATTGTTTTGCATGTTTGTCACATTTTAGTGTTTCAGATCATCAAACAAATTGAAATATTAGTCAAAGATAACATAAGTAAACACAACATGCAGTTTTTATAGGAAGGTTTTTATTATTAAGGGAAAAAACAAAATCCAAACCCACATGGCCCTGTGTGAAAAAGTGTCCCCTCCCCCAAAACATAACTTAACTCTGGTTTATCACACCTGAGTTCAATTCATCTAGCCACAACCAGGCCTGATTACTGCCACACCTGTTCGCAATCAAGAAATCACTTAAATTGACCGACAAAGTGAAGTAGACCAAAAGATCCTCAAAAGCTACACATCATGCCGAGATCCAAAGAAATCCAGGAACACATGAGAAAGAAAGTAATTGAGATCTATCAGTCTGGAAAAGGTTATAAAACCATTTCTAAATGGCTTTGGGACTCCAGCGAACCACAGTGAGAGCCATTTTCCACAAATGGCGAAAACATGGAACAGTGGTGAACCTGCCCAGGAGTGGGCGGCCAATCAAAATTACCCCAAGAGCACAGCGACGACTCATCCAAGAGTGTAACACAAGAACCCACAACAACATACAAAGAACTGCAGGCCTCACTTGCCTCAGTTCAATTCAGTGTTCATGACTCCACCATAAGAAAGAGACTGGGCAAAAATGGCCTGCATGGCAGAGTTCCAAGACAAAAACCGCTGCTGAGCACAAATAACATAAAAGGTTGTCTCCGTTATGACAGAAAACATCTTGATTATCCCCAAGACTTTTGGGAAAGTTGAATCAGGTTAAACTAAAATGTAGTTATTTTTTTGTAAGTTGTCTGTCCAGATGATAGGTAAAAAAAAACAAAAAATAGGTAAACAGCATTAGACTTGTCTTGTAAAGTCTGTATCTGATTGGTGACTTTGGACAAATAACTCTACTTATTAGTAAAACATATTGATACATAAAAACCCATATGTTCACCTATTCTATCACATAACATGTAACATTAAAAATTTTACTTTTTTCTGATCAGCACGTTATATTTAAAAATAATATAACATTGCTATACTCCAATATGAGCAACATTTGGAGTACTACTGTCATATTTGCATATACTTGCATATAAACAGTGATGACAATACTTCTCGTTATCTCTACAGATGTACTTTACATAGGAACACCTTCCTACATTCATGTTACTTGTGCATTATACTGTTATTGATAGCAAGGGCCTAGAATGATTTTTCAACTAACGAAACACTGCTGTAAAAGCTTTTGATAAATATATATCTGTGTTGCTGCCAGTCCTTTAAGTTCTAATGAAATACAATACGCTGCTTGAAGGCAAGTGATAAACATAAATCACTTAGAAACTTGAAAGAGACTAATTTGGCAGGTTTTCTGTCCTTTTGAGACTAAATATTAATAATACAAAATTTTTATTGCAGGTCGCGTAAGGCTAGGTGCAATAAATCTTTGGGAAATTGCGTTGCTTTTAATTGTTACAAATTGATAATCTGAATCTCCCTAAGTGCGTTGTTTTGTTTACTTCTGGCACACTGAAAAATAATGCAAATGCATCATATTACCTACAATATTATTCAGGGGTCACCACTGGGTTACAGTAAATAAAGACCACCTACAAAGGAAACTAATCTAGTTGTCTAAGAGCTTTCATTGTCAGATGAAAAATAAAGGAACGATGTGGACCTATCTTTCACCCCATAGTTTTGCTTTGCGTTATGTTTGAAAAAGGAAATAGGAAAAAAGTTTTCAACGTTAAACGGGATCAGAATTATATTTCCAAGGGGACATACAACTTAAGGGCAGTGAGTACTGGGGTATAAATAGTGTTTAATAAACTGTATTTGCTCCAGCTCATCAAATTACTATAATGTAGGTAACATATGTCTATGTTTCATTTTTACAGCAGATTAACAAACATGATTTTTTTTTTACAGAAAAAAAGCTTTAACAGAGTTAAGTATAACAAATAAATAATAATAATTCCAGGATCAATAAAATCTATCAGGGCCATACAGCGGCTCTGTTTGGCTGCCTTCGGGCGGGAACCGAAGTGCAGAGGGACTTCGACTTAGCCGATCCAACATCTGGGTCAGCTCAGCCAAAGCTTCGGCAGCTGACTTTCTGCCGTTCGCCCCTATACTCATACGCATTTGGCTCAGCTATTCTGCTCTATGCCACTGTGGTACTGAGCAGAATAGCAAATAAGGGAGAAGAGTGAAAATTAATTAAAAAAAAGGTTAAGAAATTATTTTAAAATTGATCCAAAATATGAAAATTAAAAATAAAAGAACATTTTTTGTCAAAATGCCCCGATACATAGCGCCGAAGCTTGCGCTGTGATTTTTTTTTTTTACTTCCTGGGAGAGCAACGGCGAGTCGGCGCTGGTCCGGTGGGGTCCTGTTCTGTCGACACTGAGAACTCATCAACGTCGCGCACCTCTGAGGTCGCATCCGCGTACTGCCAGTAGGTCAACTTCACTTAAGGACCTTCCGCGCGTGCGTTGCCACTCACCAATCCTCACATTCCCATACTGCGCCTGCGTCCCTTTCTCACGGTCGTTAACTTCTCCAACTACACACAGCTCCTGTCCAGTTCAACTACCATGCACTGCGCTTGCGTGCCCTTCTCGTCGAGTTTGCGAACTATACACTGCGCTTGTGCTGTCCATTTCAACTA